>NC_138771.1:72074200-72316700 GCF_965119305.1 Pelophylax lessonae | reverse complement strand
GGAGACTTGATTACACACAGGTGGATTCTATCATCATTAGTCATTTAGGTCAACATTGGATCATTCAGAGATCCTCACTGAACTTCTGGAGAGAGTTTGTTGCACTGAAAGTAAAGGGGCTGAAAAATTTTGCACGCCCAAATTTTCAGTTTTTTATGTGTTAACAAAGTTTAAAATATCCAATAAATTTCGTTCCTCTTCATGATTGTGTCCCACTTGTTGATTCTTCACAAAAAAATACAGTTTTATGTTTGAAGCCTGAAATGTGGCAAAAGGTCAAAAAGTTCAAGGGGGCCGAATACTTTCGCAAGGCAATGTGTGTGTGTATATATATATATATATATATATATATATATATATATATATATATATGTGTGTGTGTGTGTGTATGTATATATGTATATATATATATATATATATATATATATATATATGTGTGTTAGGTATGCTATGTGAATGGGACCACATAACAAGCATATAGTGGGGTTTTCTCAAATTTGGCTGCAAACGTGGAAATAAGCTGTTGCTGTCTGTGTCCTGCTGTGGAGATTTTTCTTCACTTTCATTGAGATGCCACAGGAAGTGAAAGGAAAGCTTTGCAAAGTGCGATGACTTCTAATCTTAGTTGCCAACAGAACATTTGTCCATATTGGATGATTTTCACTTTCTCTTCAATCTGAAATCTTGGATTTCTACTTACATTTTGTCTTGATGACAATGGTCACCAGGACAAGCCGAAGGAAGAAGAGACCTAGACCACAATAAAAACTTGGCAGAGGACATTTCCCCACACTGTTCCGAACTAAAAGGAATAGCTTTTTTATATGCTTTAAAGCTTGGAAGAATTCATCATCCATAATTGTATAATTGTATATATGAAAGTGTGTCTTCCCTTACAGTGGTTCTAAAGGCAAAAAGTTTTTTTTTTTTTTTACCTTAATGCAT
The DNA here is from genome assembly GCF_965119305.1 of Pelophylax lessonae. Taxonomy (NCBI): domain Eukaryota; kingdom Metazoa; phylum Chordata; class Amphibia; order Anura; family Ranidae; genus Pelophylax; species Pelophylax lessonae. Next base: position 72,315,755 of record NC_138771.1, on the reverse strand, counting down.
TCTCTGCATTAAGGTAAAACAATTTCATGTGTCTGTGCCCCCTCCCCTTAAATACTTACCTGAGCTTGACCCTTCGCTGTTCCCATCTTCGCCCCGCTCTCTCTTCTCACAGGAGACTTGGCAGCAGTGGGAGCTGCTGCTGTCAGTCAAATCCAGTGGGGGAGGGGTGGGGGCCGAGCCGCACTGGGTGTGCCTATATGCGCACACAGCCCAGCTCAGAATCGAGCCCACATGCCTGCCCCTATAGCAAGTGACTTATGGGGACAGACACAGAAGAAGAGCCAGGAGTGCCAGCAGGGGACCCCAGAAGAGGAGGTTCAAATTTTTCATTTTTTTTTTTTTTCTTTAAAAAAAAAAAAAAAAAACCCCAGTGGTAAATAAATGCAACTAAAAGAAAGCTCTGTTTGTTTGAAAAAAATGATAAAAATTTATTTTGGGTACAGTGTTGAATGACCGCGCAATTCAAAGTGTGACCGTGCTAAAAACTGAAAACTGTCCTGGGCAGGAAGGGGGTCAAAGTACCCAGTATTAAAGCGGTTTACAGTCACTTTAATCACAGCCTTTATTGAAAGGTTATTGAAAAGTTTACATTGAGGACATAGGTTTTCTGGTCTTCTAAAAAATGTTAATGCTTACCAACATTTAAAGAAGTAGGGCCAAAGCTCTTTGTGGATCATAGGAGTACACTTAGTTCTGTACCCCTGTGACCTGTATTGAGCCAACCGCGGGCTAAAGTCTAGGATCTGTAGAGATCCCAATTTTGATGTCTTAATCCACCCAGATGTCTGACCAGCAGCTGGCTCAGCCTCTCGGCACATCGCTGAGATCCTGAGCCGGCCTCTCCTGCCCTCTCCCCAGCCCAGCTCCCCAGTCAGCACCGGAGGGGCAGAGCATAGAGCCGCTGACTGACAGACACAGGCTCTCTGCTCACTAAAGACCGAGAACTGAGTGAACAGCGATCTTTGATCTCCTATCTATCTTTCTTGGTGTCGAAAAGGCAGGGGACAGATGTAACATCCACCTAGGTAAGTATGAATGTTTATTGTTTGTGTTTTTCAAATCCTGCACTTCTCTTTAAGCGCCGGTTCACACTACCGCGACGCTACTTCCTGGGGCGACCTCCGAGATCGCGGTGCGAGCAGCGCGCCGCGACCTCGGAGCGGCCGCCACGGACTTCATAACATTGAAGTCTATGGCGGTCGCCTCCTGGTCGCCCCAAAGAAGCTCCGGACCCTTTTTCTAGGTCGGAGCGACTTGTGTCGCTCCTATTAGAACGGGTCCGCAGCTTCCCTATGGGAGGCGACCTGCGGCGACCTGTGAGGCGACAAGGTCGCCTCACAGGTCGCCCTAGTGTGAACCAAGGCTTAAAGTAATTATGTGAATATATTGTGTAGGTTTGTTTTGAATTCATTATGACCAACCAGTTAGAAGCAATCGAGTGTAAGATAAACCAGAAAGATCCATCATGTTTTGTAAACGGTAACGTGAAGTTCAAAGCAAATGTATGACTAATGTCTTCCTTTCACACTGATCAGTTTTTCTTCTGTTTTTGCCTTACCAAAAGCAGAAGAAAAATGCATGACCATAAAATCCTATGGAAAACAACTTAAAGCATCTTTGAAGTACCTGAAGGTATACCACGGTTGCTTCACTTTGGAGTCTGAAGCCAGTCTACACAGAGCCAAAACCAGCACACCTGGACTAGTGCTAAAGGGTGCATTGCAAACAGGGCCGTAGATAAGGAGGACCACCAGCCCTCCTGTACTTGGCCCGAACCAGCAGGGTGAATCAGATATGGAAAGGCAGGGTGATTTGATATGGCAGGGGGGTAATTACTGGAATAAATCCCCTGTATGACACTCTCTGCAGCGGATGAAAGATGACTTCTTCTCCTCTCCCTCTGGTTGACTTTCAGCTGCAGCAGAAGGAGCCATTCAAAGGATCGATTCTACTAATTGCAACCCCCCCAACAATTACCCTCCCTGTGCACCATACATTTCCCCCCTCTTGCCCTGGCCCCCCTGTGTAACCCCACCCCCCTGGCCTTGCAGCGCTGCTGGCTTCCCTCCTCTTCTTCCCGCTGACAGCTGCAAGCCCACAATAGGATCCTTCAAGATTGAGAGTGGGGGGAAGAGTTGTGTAAATATGTCATATATATGTAAATATGTCATATATACCAGCCCTTCCTTTCCTGAGTTAACACAATGAGTGATCGGCACCGATCACTAACTGTGTTCATAACTGAAGCATTGGCAGTATGGGGCCTCGTGTCAGCTTGTCTGGGGCCTTGTGGTTTCTAACAGCAGCACTGATTGCAAAAGCAAAAATCAAGTAGTTCCTGTGTGTTTTGGGCCTTCCACCAACCTAACCTCTAAACGAATCCCTTGCCACACTGTGCCACTGCAATGAGGCACCACTCCAGATTCCAGAGCTGAAAGCTATTGATCTGCTACTGTGAATTTTCATATTTATTGGTGAATGTTATTAAAACCTCTGTTATGGTTTATAAAAACTGTCATTTGTTTATACATTTTAATTAACAAACAAGGCTCTGTACGGTCTTTCTGCCCCCTGTTGTCTTCTATTTAAGTACAGCCTTTTTAAAATGACCTTTAGAGCTTAAAATGTTAAAACCATAATTTAAGGCATGGTTGTCCAACCTTTTGGCTTCTCTGGGCCACATTGAGTGTAGAGAAATTTTCTCGGGCCGCATATAAAGTAATAAAATGCTGCCGCGCCCTTCCCGCGACGCCGCCCCCCCCCCCCCCGCACTAATTTAACACAACTAGAGGATGATCAAATTAAATGAAATCAGTATGCAGAGGTTTACTTTTTCTGAGAGATAATAAAGGAACACTCTAACCACCATGATCACTTCAGTGATTTCAAGTGGTCATGGTGGTAGGAGTCAGAAACACTGCACATGCTCCCCTCCCCTCTGAGGCAGCCTCTGCCTACCGTTAGTTGGAAGCTGCTGTGGCCATGCCCCCAACCCGACTTCCTTCCTCCCCAGCAAAAAAAAAAAAAATTGTCAGGGGGTAGTGGGCCGCATTGCCTGTGGTTCCGGGCCACATGCGGCCCTCGGGCCGCAGGTTGGACATGCCTGATTTAAGGCTTGTGTGGTAGTCACTAAAACTGGCCATACAGTGAGCAAATTTTACCTGTAGGCCACCTTTATCCTGTCATCACTTGAAAAATTGAAGGAGCCAGACAGTAAGTTGTTGATGCAACCATTGTGTGGGAGTTGAGAAGCAACTGATGAATACCTTAAACACCAGCAGGTATTCTTCTATCCATGTGGTTTAGTGACAATGCAGGAATCAATCGATTTTTCTTTGTTCCAGGTGGGCTGAACGATAAACCTATTTGTGTATAGCCCACTTTTAGCCTTAAAAGCTAAACTCCAGGTATGATCTTAATTGCATACAGGCAGTCCCCGGGTTACAAACATCCGACTTACGAACGACTCCTACTTACAAACGGAGGGAGACAACAGGAAGTGAGGAGAAATCTCCCCCTAAGAAGGGAAATTCACTCCTGTAAGAGTTATTATGGGAAAAAGATGTCTCCACTGAAGCTTTATCACCAATTCTTGTTTCCACAACAACCCAAAATTTTCAAAATCCAATTGTCATAAGGACAGAAAGTGAGGTGAAATCTTCTGAACAGGGGCACAGACAGCAAAAAACAAATGGTACAGGGGTGTTAACCCTTCCCTATGCTATCCAAAAAACTTAAAAATAATTATTTTGGCTGGAGCTACACTTAAAAAATTTTCCTGTTCCAACTTAGGCTTCATGTACGCGGGACGTTGTAAATGGCCGTTTAGGAGCAGTTGGGCGTTTTTTTCAGAAGCCCCTGAACCCACCTACATGTTATCTTATCTGTCCATGTACACAGGGTCGTTTACAGTCATTTGCAGGCAGTTGAGTTCAGGGACGTTTTTTGGAATGCAATTATTTGCGTGTGTGTTTCCCGGCGTTTCAAACGCAGAAACGCGGCCAAACGTGACCAAACGTGACCGAACGTGCGTAACCAAGCCACGTTATACGTTTTTTTTCTTCCATTCAAAATCAATGGTTCCATATTGATTTGAATGGAAGGTGTACCGCAAGTCGGATGAGGATGATCCGACTTGCGGTGCGACTTGCGCTGAGAATCTTGAGGGGGAACTCCACGCCAAAATGGGAATAAAAAACTTTCCAAAACGTCTCCTGTTATTTACATACACTGTCTTTTATGGGGTGAATGGGTAGGGGTACATTGTACCCCATACCCATTCACATAGGGAGGGGGTCCAGGATCTGGGGGGCCCCCCTTGTTAAAGGGGGCTTCCAGATACCGAGAAGCCCCCTGCCCGCAGACCCCCACAACCACCGGCCAGGGTTGTGGGGATGAGGCCCTTGTCCTCATCAACATGGGGGCAAGGTGCTTTGGGGTGGGGGGTGCAGAGCTCCCCCTGCCCCAAAGCACCAACACCCCCCATGTTGAGGGCATGTGGCCTGATATAGTCCAGGGGGGGTGGGGCCGCTCGCTCATCCCCTCCCCCTTTCTGCCCTACCGGGCTGCATGCTCGTATAAGGGTCTGGTAGGGATTTTGGGGGGGGGAACCAAAGGCCGTTTTTTTATTTCCATTTTGGCGTGGAGTTCACCCTCAAGATTCTCACAGCGCAAGTCGCACCGCAAGTCGGATCATCCTCATCCGACTTGCGGTGCGCCTTCCATTTAAATCAATAGGCTCCCATAGGGAACCTTTGATTTTGACTGGAGGCAGCAAAAACGCTGCTAAAAGAGACGTGGCCAAACGTGCAATAACGCAAATGGAAAAAGCTACTGAAAGCACGTTTTACAGCTGCTTTTTCCCGGCGTCAGAACTAGCTATGCAGCACGTTTTTTCTAACGTCCCTTGTACATGGAGCCTACAAACAAATTTGACTAAAGAACAAACCTACAGACTCAGGGGACCGCCTGTATTTGTTTTCTGCTGCCATTATCCTATTTCTGTTATCTTTAAGCAGCCTCTAGATTACATTTTCTTTCCTTCCACCATTGGCAGAAAGAGAAAATTACCAGATTTCCCCATCAACACTGACTGTGTTCTGCCGGGGTAGGCTTACGCCAGGAGCCTTCCCAGGCAGCAGAATACAATGATTACTGGCTATAATTGCATGTAAAAAATACCCCAGGCTGGTTGTACCTAAGATGATTGATGGATCGACTATGGTACAATCAGCCTGCCCATAGATGGATCAAATCTGGGCCAGTTCCTACTGAACTAGCCACATTTTAAACCATGTATGGCAGACTTTATTGCCAGAGCTAACTAAAATATTTGACCAGTGGTGATCAACTTGAAAATTATAGAGGTCCTCAAATGCGCCCCCTGACAACCCCCAGCATTAGTGAGTGCAATAATAACCACCTAGCATTGGTATAAAGGAGCCTCAATATTGGTGTCTTTGGATGCAATAATAACCCCTCAGCATTGTGTCAGTGAGTGCAATAATGACCCACAATATTTGTGTCGTTGTGACCCACCATAAATGCTTAGTGGTCCGATGAATTGGATGCCGCTGACTAGTGAGCGTGCAGGCTGAGGAAAGGTTCATTCAGACCCAGAGCATGCTGTAGAATTAGGAAGAAATAGCCTGGCTGCCACACAACTCACCCGGCCCAAGTAGTTGGCAGGTTAAAGCAGCCTCCGTTCGATTCATTCAAGCTATGCCTCTAACATGTTTTGCCCTGCCCCTTGGGCGAAACATGTTGTGGGCATGACTTGGATAAATCGGGCTAAGGCCGATTTTACCGGTTAACTACTCAGGCAGGTTGAGGTATGCGGCGGCCAGGCTATTTCTTCCTATTTCTACATTGGTGTCAGTGGATGCAATAATATCCCCCATCTTTGCTGTCAGTGTGTGGTCCCTCAGGTGTAAGATATGCATATTTAAATGGGTCAAAGCTGGACCAATGTCACTATGCAATTAAAACAGTAAACTGTCGACAATTTTTTTTAATCTATTTTTTTAACCTGCAAGGTGAAGCCATAATGCATACTAGCACATTATGTGAAACTTGCCTAAAGCCCCGTACACACGGCCTTAAATATTCGGCCGCCGACCGATCGGCCGATTGTAGGCTTGTTAGTATGATGCTTCCGACAGCCGACAGCGCATTTTCGGCCGAACAGAATCTGTCGTGCAGACTTTAAAATATTTGTTGGCCGTCACCAGAACGGCCGATTGTTCGCCAGTCAGTACAGATTTCGGCCGACAGACAGCAGATTAGCAAGACTGGGCATGCTCAGAAAAGAAAAAAGACAAGGAAAGTTAACCATCACATGACATCACTTCTGCAGTCGGCTGTTGTTGGCCGACAAAATTCGTGTGCAGTCTTTTGCAGTTTTCAACAGACATGACAGCCCTGGACAAAAGACGGCCGATCGTTTGGCTGACGATCAGTACGTGTGTACAGGGCTTCAGAACGAAGCCCTTCTAGCGGCGAGCTGTCACTGCTGTCACAAGGCTTCCATCTTCACCCATCCTCCTGGGTCCGCAGACTCCGACTGTGTGACTGGCTGCAGCCGCGATGACGCCATTTCTGCACATGCACACGGGAGCCACCGTTGACGGCACAGGTGGCCGTTCCTTCAGAGTTCATGAGCCGGTGATGTCACTGGCTGAATGTACAGTAAATATTGGTGCACACTGCACATTTAGGATAAATTTACAGTACCTAATAGGTAAGCATTATCATAGACTTACCTATAGGTAAAAGTCACGTATGGGAGTTTACTCCCACTTTAACCACCTCAGCTCCAGAAGAGACTGTGAAGTGGTTGAAGTGGACTGTGAAGTGGAAGCAGGACTGTGATATTGCTGCAGACAAATCACTGACTAAGTGACACTTTATTGGGAACTAGTGACACCAATACAGTGATCAATGCTAAAAATATGCACGGTCACTGTACTAATGACACTGACAAGGAAGGGGTTAACATCTGGGGGGTGATCAAAGGGTTAAATCTGTGCCTAAAATGTGCTTCATTACTTTGTGGGGGAGGTGCTTGTACTATGGGAAGGCAGAGATCAGTTTTTCCGCTTTGCAGAAACACAGGATCACTACCTTCCCTACTGACAGAATGGCAATCTGCCTTATTTACATAGACAGACCGTTGTTCTGCTTCTGTCCCAAACGATCGGAGGGTGCCGGTGGGTATCGAGTTTGTCGGACCTGCTGATTGGCTCCCTCCGTGTCCAATCACAGCGGGAGCGGGTCGCCGGTGGAACGCGTGCACACTAGACCTGCAAGTGAAGAATTCTGTATAGGTTCTGCGCAGAGCGGCCGCCCTGCCACAGTAAATGTACATGGGTGGGCGGCATCAGGTTAAGGTCTTCCCTGTAGTTCAACTTTAATTGCTTTGATGTGGTGATGGTTTTTATATCTTTTATTATGAGCAAGCAACTCCTGCTAATTGTTGTTTTCACCCCAAGGTATCTGGAATATTTAAACACTTCCTCTATTGTGTCAGCATGTACTGCCAGGCAATATAAGCTGGGACTTTTATTCAATGTTTGAATAATCGAATGCTTTTAGTTATCTTCACCAATAAGGATAACGGAAAGAGGGAACGGTATGTCTGTTTTATACATTGTATATAAATGAACTTGCTGAAAACCGTGGGATGGGTGAGATCCACCGAAGTGTCACTGCTTGAACTATGTAGGAAACATTAGACACTGAATTTATAATGTAACAGCTTGGAGCTTGTTCTTTTCTCCTGTGAAGTGCTGAGACAGCTGTCTTGCATGGGTGGAGCAATGAGCAGTACAAGTCATAGGTTATTGGGGAGGCAGAACTTTATCTCACCTCTGTGTTCTCCTTGAGTGTTGTGTGCAGTGTTCTGCACTGTGACTGTTTACTGATGATCAGTTTAACAAACTCTTGGCTGAACATGCTGTATTTGGTAAGCCCTGCTTTAAGGATGAGGAACATTTTTTTTTGGTCTTTAAAGCAGCACATAAGGATGCATTTCCTTCTTGTTGCTCATGGGGATACACTGTCTTAATTTATTGCATGTGTCAGCCTCTCATTCAAGGATTCTAACAAAATCTGATGCCTGAAGATGAATGAGCAATTCTGGCAAGAGTATTTGCTTGAACACTTTGATTAAAATAAGATTTTTTTTTTTTCTCCAGGTCCCTGCCTCAAGAAGACCAAGTGGCGGAATACCAGCTTAACATTCATAGCCTCTCACACTGGTGTTCCTGCATTCTGATTTTTTAGGGCTGGAATGAGATCACTGTAAACTCTGAATGACTGTTGATTAAAAAGATGTATGGGCTCATCGAGCATTCTGATAAAGCTTTTCGTTTTTGTAGATAGATTTTTTTTTTTTTTTTTTTGCTTCTCTATACTGTACCTGTTTTTTCTTAGCTGCTGGTAAACCTTTTTGTATTAAAGCTGGAGGCCTTAGACGTGGCTCCTTCTTTCCTCAAGATCTCTCTGATTTTTACGTGATGGTTCCAGAGCGTGATGTTAGGCCCAGTACTTTGTGATGTCATCCCTGACCCCACCCTGCGAGGGCAACGGCTCAACACCCAGATTTTTTGTTGGTGCCCGAGATGATGAGACAGACTTCCTGGAATCAAACATGAATCCTGACGAGGTTGATTTCTATGAAGAAGAGGAAGATGAGGATGAGGAAGATGCGGTAAGGAATACATTACTTGTTATTGTCTGAACATAAGAGACACTTTATATTATTGCCACTATGTCCAAATTAAAAAAAAAAAAAAATGGTTTACTTAAGAGTTTGAAACCACATTTATGGACACACTACAAGCAGGAATGGAGGTGAATAGAAGATATTTAACACTGAGAATGACATTACAGGAGACACTATTCTATCTACAGGTTACTTTTTGTTCAGTAATCCTGTAAAATCTTTTTTGTTGCTTTATTTGTCTTAATGGCAACTTACTGTACATAGAGCAATAGGCTGCACAAAAAATATTACAATTTTAAAGTTGTGTACAGTTATGTACACATAAGTAGCTGTACAGCAGGGATCCTCAAACTACGGCCCTCCAGCTGTTGCGGAACTACATGTCCCATGAGGCATTGTAAAACTCTGACATTCACAGACATGACTAGGCATGATGGGAATTGTAGTTCCTGAACAACTGGAGGGCTATAGTTTTTGTTTTGAGATATAGAGGTCTTTTAATATGTTCGTATATCCTAAATTTTATTTAAGTTAAAAATAAATTTAAAGTGGTTGTAAACCCAGAAATGTTTCCCACCTTGAATAGATAGGGCATACCTCAAGGGGTTCATTGATGAAGAAAATACGAAAAAAAAATTTTATGTTTTTTTTTTTTTTTTACTTTATGTATTCTAGTTTTCTTTATTTTCTGGATAACGTCACTGTTTCCTGTATAAAGCCCAGGAATGCCTAAGTGGGGGCTGACCTAAGCCACAACAAGACACATGTCCTGGTGACTTTACTGCAGTTATTACACACCTTCCAACCCATTTGGAATGAAGTGTGTTGTTGCTCAAGCATCTGATCCACCTGTGGGGAAGATCAGATGCTTGAGTAAAATGCTCTCCACCTGAGCGGCCTGGAAGGGAAGGCATGTAAGGCCCCTTTCACACAGGCGGACCGTTCAGATCCACCTGTCCGTTTTATTGGCGGATCTGAACGGCCCCCCCATGCATTCCTATGGGGCATTGGATGGCAGCGGAGACGGATGGGATCGGATGAGAACGGACCGACAGTCCGTTCCCATCCGATTTCCCCCATAGAGATGCATGGGGAACTGACAGCTGTGTCTCCGCACACAGCTGTCAACCTGCTGCTCAGCGGGGGGATTGGCGGCTCGATCCCCCGCTGAGAAAAACGGAATACGTCCGACGGACGGATAGTGTGAAAGGAGCCTAATAGTTTAAGCAACATCACCAGCACCTGTGACCCACTGTGGCTTGGCCTGGCCCTTGACTCAAGCATTACTGAGGTGTATAAGCTTATGCCGTGCCCTAATCCTCAGCCCCATCAACCCAACCTATTTGTGACGATTAAAAGTGGTTTCATACTTCAAGCAGAACTTTACCCATAGCAACTTGATAAAAAATAATGTTCTTTAGCAAGAAACATACATTCCACATTAATATTTATGCTACCAAAAGGAGTGTGCTGTAAATTGCCTCCAGCATTGCTCCTGTATCTTCTTACTGGCACTTATTTTTAATGTTTTATGAAGCTATACCAGTAAAACACCTATGCATTCATAGAGCGCTTTTGCAGTGGTTTTTAAAGGACGTGTGACTCAAAAATTGCCCCAAAAAGCATTTTTGTGGCGGTTTCTATTCATTTCAATGGAGAGGAGCTTTTTGGTGCGATTTTTCTTTTAGCTCCCCAAACATGCTCCATAGGTGCTGCAGGGGGATTTTTCATTTACTGCAAAGCAAAAGTGCCCTGCCCCAGTGTGAAAACATTCATTGATTTTAAAGGTGAGCATTTGTCTTAAACTTTTTTTTAACATAAAAGCGCTTGAAAAATGCCTCAGTGTGAAAGGGCCCTAACTGGCTCACCAAAATTAGAATTTTAGAAAACATGCATCACATGCGACGCGAGACAACTAATTGGCCATTTTTTTTAAACTAAGAGCAATTTATTGTGGTCAGTCTTTAAAATAAATTCAGTTCATTATCCTCACCTAGGCGAGAATGGCGGGGGAGGGAGGGGCAAACCCAAAAATGAAAAATAAAATGTTAACAGTTAGAAATTCCATTTTATATAGAGGGAGGGACAGAGAGTGGGGAGGTAAAGCGACTCTGAGGAGTGAAGGTCTGCTTTAACTTAAAAAAGCTATTTTAAATCTGTCATTGGAGATATTTCTCCTCACTTCCTGTCCTCAGCAAAGCCTTTTTTTATCCACACAAGAAAGAAAGGAGCCTCTGCAATTGACTGACTTGGATTGCAACTAAACCTGACAGCAATTCTAATCCTTCCACATTGTATTAAAAAAAAAAAAAAAGTGAGTGTATAATATATATATATATATATATATATATATATATATATATATATATATATATATATATATACATACACACAGTATCTCTGTGATTTCATCATGGAGGAGTGGAAGAGGACCCCAGTGGCAACCTGTGAAGCTCTGGTGAACTCCATACCCAAGCGATGGAAAATAATGGTGGCTAAACAAAATATTGACACTTGGGCCCAATTTAGACATTTTAAATTAGGGGGTGTACTCACTTTTGTTGCCAGCGGTTTAGACATTAATGGCTGTGTGTTGAGTTATTTTGAGGGGACAGCAAATTTACACTGTTATACAAGCTGTACACTCACTACTTTACATTGTAGCAAAGTGTTATTTCTTCAGTATTGTCACATGAAAAGATATAATAAAATATCTACAAAAATGTGAAGGGGGTACTCACTTTTGTGAGATACTTTTACATACAGGTTAACCTGCTATGGACCGCCCCATGCAGATATACTGCAGCAGGGTGGCCCTTCTGCGCGAAATCGCATACCTGTACATGATTTTGTGCACTGGGTCTGGTGCGCACGCGCGCCGCCAGCGGCCTGCTTCCGATGTGATTGAACACAGCAGGAGCCAATCAGCGGGTCACGCCGATCATTCTCAGGAGAGGCAGAACAGCGGTAAACAAGGCAGACCGCCATTCTGTGAGAGGGGAAGATGGAGATCTTGTGATCTGTCTTCCCCCAGTCAAAGCATCCCCCACACAGTTAGAAAGCGCTTCCTTGGAGCACACAACCCTTTGATCGCCCCTGATGTTAACCCCTTCCCTGCCAGTGTCATTAGTACAGTGACAGTGCATTTTGTTTTTTTAGCACTGATCATTGTATTGGTGTCACTGGTCCCAAAAAAGTGTCACTTAGTGTCAGAGTCATCAGCCGCAATGTCCCAGTCCCGTTAAAAATCGCTGATCGCCGACATTACTAGTAAAAAAAAATAAAAAAATATAAAGAGGTGGTCAAATACCACCAAAAGAAAGCTCTATTTGTGGAAAAAAGAAAATAAATTTATTTTGGTACAGCCTTTTACGACCGCGCAATTGTCAGTTAGGGTAACCCCCACTTTACAACCACCCACCGCAGATATACTGCGGCAGGCAGCCGCTCCTGGGCAAAGTGATGTAGGTATACGTCGCTCGCTCTCAGGAGGCTAGGGGGCGCTGTTCTTCTTCCTGCAATGATCATGGATCACATGTTATAGTCATTTCAGAAGCCTCCCCACAGTTAGAATCACTCCCCTAGGCTCACATTTAACCCATTGATTACCCATAATGTTAACCCCCTTCCCTGCCAATGTCATTATTACAGTAACAATGCATATTTTTAGCACTGATTACTGTAGTAATGTCACTGGTCCCCCCAAAAATGTCAAAAACATAAAAATCGCAGATTGCCACCATTACTAGTAAAAAAAAAAAAAAAACAATAAAAACGACATTAATCTTTCCCGTAGTTAGTAGATGCGATAGTTTTTGCGCAAACCAATCAAAATACGCATATTGCAATTTTTTTTTTTTTTTTAACCAAAAATATGTAGCAGAAATCAAAAATGGCCTAAAATGTTAAAAAATTTAGATTTTTAAATTTTTTTTTGAGAATGTTATATAGCTGAATGTGAAAAATATTGTTTTTTTTTTTTTTTTTTCAAAATTGTCGCTCTTTTTGTGTTTATAGCACAAAAAATAAAAATCGCACAGGTGATCAAATACCGCCAAAAGAAAGCTCTATTTGTGTGGAAAAAAAAGGACATAAATTTTGTTTGGGTACAGCGTCGCACGTCCGGTCAATTGTCCGTTAAAGTAACACAGTGCCGAATCGCAAAATAGGGCCTAGTCATTAAGGGGGCAAATCCTTCTGGTCTTAAAGTGGTTAACATAGACCTCTTCACACCCATTGTGAAGGGCAGGGCCCCTCAATATTCACAATAACACAGGTCTGCACTCTGCACACAATCTGCATAATAAGATGCTCAGTTGCTGTGACTCACGCAGACTTTCAAAAGTTTGCAAGAAAGCTGAGTTTTAGGTATGGATTTTATAGCATGGACCAATTTAAACATGCATGTGGCAGCTGAGAATCGCTGTAGTCTCCTCTAAAACAATGATCAACTACAGGGGCAACCTTTGCATATAGCCATGCAGTCTGTGTTTACCAAGATAAATGAATTCCAGGTATGCAGTTTATATCATAGTTGCATTGGTTTAGCTTAGACCAATGTAAGCATGCTTATGCAACACCCGTGGGAATCCATGTGGAAGCTGGAAATCCCTGTAATATTCTCCGCTACTACAGTGATTACTGCTGATTTCTGAGGCCCATGCCAAGTGGTGGCTCTGCTGTCTATTAACCAAAGGGGGGTCACTTACTCGGTACAGGCACCATTCACAGAACACCTTGCATTTTTCTCAAGAATGCAAGGCGTTTTCTGATTGGAGGTGGTGGAAAGGCGATACGGTGACATCACCATCTCCAGCAAGTCCAGTCAGAGAACATTATGCAATCATTTAGAAAAAGGCAAGGCATTCTGTGCATTCTGTGACTGGTGCCCATGCCAAGTAAGCAACCCCCAGTGTTCTCTTTGCAGCAGGGGAGCTGCTCAGCACAGGACTCGGTGTCCTGCCGAAAACTCCAACCTGTCCAAATCTCCAACCACTGGGAATAATTGGAGATTTCGAGCACTTAGGCTACATTCACACCTGAGTGTAGCGTTTTCACGCGTTTTTTACCGCGTTTTTTGTGCAGGCGTTTTTAGATTGAATAGAGACCAATGGAAAACGCCTGTAATCTGCCCAAAAAGAAGCTCATGTACTTTTTTGAGCCTTGGGTGTTTTGCTCACAGCATCAAAACGCTCAGATGTGAACAGGGGCCATTGAAATGAATAGGATTTGTCTTGTTGGGCGTTTTAAGAGCTGATCCTAGAGCAGAAAAACTCGCCCAAAACGCCTACATGTGAACGGAGCCTTAGTGTTTTCACACAACACCGACAGCCTATACACCCGAGTACATGGTATAATTAGTGCACATTCTTACACCGCCCGCTAGTAACCAAAAACATGGCCGCCTCCAAGGTGGCGACAACTAGCGGGCGGAGTAAGAATCTGCACTAATTATACCGTGTACTTGGGTGTATAGGCGTTGGTGTAAAAACACCAAGTGCTCGAAATCTCCAATTATTCCCAGTGTACACTCACCGGAAATAACGTGGTTGGAGATTTCGGCAGGTTGGAGTTTTTGGCAGGACACTGGCAGTAGCAGTGGTCGCTGTAGTAGAGGAGACTACTACAGCGATTCCCAGCTTCCACAGGTATGGAATATGACTGTTTACATAGGTCTATGCTGGCCCAATGTAACTTTGCTATTATATCCATAACTAAAATTCAGCTTTTTTGCAGATTTATGGAACAATGCGAGTCACAGCAACTGAGCATCTTATCATGCAGAACGTGTGCAGACCTGTTGTTGTGTGTTGGGAATATTGAGGGGATCTGCCCTTCACAATGAGTGTGAAGATGTTAAAAATAGATACATTTTTTTGTGCTAGGAACCTTAGATACTACACTACACAACTTTACTGCATTTATTAACCTGTTATATGTATGTTTGGTTTTGTTTTTTTTGTTTTTTGTTTTTGGATAGAATGTGGAAGGATTAGAATTGCTGTCAGGTTTAATTGCAGTTAGAGCCCATTCACACTAGCACGACTTGTGAGGCGACTTGTGTAGCCCCAGGTCGCTTGACATAACAAAAGCAATGTTAATCAATCAGTGGCGTCTTAATTGGCACTACTGAAGTCGCTCCTACTTCTGAAAAGGGTCCTGTACTACTTTGAGGCGACCTGTGATCCGAGTGTCCCATATACTTCAATGGGAGTCGCCTCCTTATCTTAATTGACACGACTTGTTATCAGACTTTCCAGGAAGAAGAAAGAGATTAGCCAGGCATTCCCCACAGACAAAGTCGCCTGTCTCTTCAAAGTAGTGCACAAGTCTCTTCCAAGTCTCTTCCAAGTCTCTTCCAAGTCTCTTCCAAAGTCTCTTCCAAAGTCTCTTCCAAAGTCTCTTCCAAAGTCTCTTCCAAGTCTCTTCCAAGTCTCTTCCAAGTCTCTTCCAAGTCTCTTCCAAGTCTCTTCCAAGTCTCTAAACAAGTCTCTTCAAGTCACGGGGCGACTTTCTGGTCGTAGTAGTGTGAACCGGCTCTCAAAGACTCGGTTGCAGAGCCTTCTTTATTTATTTATTTTTTTGTGAATAATTCTGTTTATTGAATTTAATAAGAACAGATACAAAAACAGAACATGACAGCCTGATAACAGGCCTCCTATTACTGACCTAACACAAGAACATTCAGTACTGGACTCGCTGTATACAGTAATACCAAAAAAATAGTGGTGCGCCAGATATAAATAGGAAAGGAACAGTGTATATCAATACTAATGTTCACAACATATATAATGCACAATCCAGAAAAATATATAATTTTTAACCGCTTGCCGACCGCCGCACGACTATTTACTGCGGCGGTCAGCCCCTCACAGGCAAAGCGACATAGGGCTACGTCGCTAGCCTGTGAGGCTCTAGGGAGCAAACCCATCTCGGGGGGGGGGGGGGGGGGTCTGGTCCGTGACCGCGCGTGTGCCTGGCGCACCCGATGTCCGCCGGGCACTCGCGAGTGCCCGTTACACCGGAAGAAAGGCAGGCGGCTAATGTAAACAAAGCCGCCTGTCATTCTTCCCTGTGTAAGAATGGAGATCACACGGTTCTACTATGTAGGACCGTTGATCTCTGTTCTTATACTAGTAGCCACAGCCAATCACAGTTAGAAACACGCCCCTAGGGACACACTTAACCCCTCCCTCTCCAATAAAGTTAACTCCTTCACTGCCAGTGTCATTTTTACAGTAACAGTGCATATGTATAGCACTGATTACTGCAGTAATGTCACTGGTACCCCCAAAAGTGTCAAAAATGTCAGTCAAGGGTCCGATCTGTCCGCCGCAATGTCGCAGTCCCGCAAAAAAAATCGCAGATCGCCGCCATTACTCGTAAAAAAAAAAACCAACAAAAATTACAAAAATCTTTCCCTTAAGCAATAACTTTTGCGTAAACCAATCAAAATACGCTTTTTGCGATTTTTTTTTTTTTTTTTTACCAAACATATGTAACATAAAACAAATTGGCCTAAAATGTTAAAAAATTTTGATTTTTACATTTTTTTTGGGGAATTTCATATAAAAAAATGTGAAAAATATTGTTTTTTTTTGCAAAATTTACGCTCTTTTTTTGTTTATAGCGCATGATAAAAAAATCGCACAGGTGATCAAATACCACCAAAGAAAGCTTTGTTTGTGGGAAAAAAAGGATGTCAAATTCGTTTAGGTGCAGCTTCGCACGACCGCGCAATTGTCCGTTAAAGTCACGCAGTGCCGAATCGCAAAATAGGCCCTGGTCAGGCTTAAGTGGTTAAATAAGTGTCCATATAAGGGTGCAACCATCCAGAGTGTCCATATATAATAAAAGTGCAACTTTCCAAAGTGTCCAAACAAACGATCCAGTGCTTCTTAGTCTCTCTTCCTGGGGTTGTATATGCTGACTGCTATGCGCTATCGTGCGCCCGCATTGTACAGTACAGTCGTCTATATTTTAATAAACTGCAGAAACATTTGAAGCAGAGAGCACTATATTCATGTTTATTTATTCCCCTGTATATGCCACATTCGATCCGGAGGTGAGGAGCGGGACATAGCCCCCTTGGTTCGTGGATCTCTGTGTAAGGATACAAGCTGATACTGACCCATGATTGGGTCTTTAATGGAGGTGAGAGACCACTTCACATGGTGATGGGATTGTGTATCACTCACAGAGGTGTATACTAAGAAGCACTGGATCGTTTGTTTGGACACTTTGGAAAGTTGCACTTTTGATTTATTATATATGGACACTCTGGATGGTTGCACCCTTATATGGACACTTATTTAAGAATTATATATTTCTCTGGATTGTGCATTATATATGTTGTGAACATTAGTATTGATATACGCTGTTCCTTTCCTATTTATATCTGGCGCACAACTATTTTTTGGTATTAGTTTATATTGTGAGGTGTTGGCACAATTAAGTGTGTGCTGCCGGTCTATGTATTTAGTCACTATTGATTCTTTGCACTATTGATTCTTTGCACTATTGATTTATTGCACTATTGATTTCGGCACATTATATATTTATTATATGATTTGTGCACTATTGATTTTTTTGTGCAGTAATCCCTTTTTGTTTTGCGCTGATAGCCCTTGATTCACATTCGCTGTATACAGTGCCTTGCAAAACGATTCACCCCCCCTATTTTGATACATTACAGCCTTAAGTTCAATGTTTTGTTAATCTGATTTTCATGTGATGGACCAGAATGCAATAGTCTAAGTTGGTGAAGTGAAATGAGAAAAATATATACATAGAACTATTTTTTAGAAATAGAAAACAGAAAATTGGCATGTGCGTATGTATTCACTCCCTTTGTTATGAAGCCCATAGAAAGCTCTGGTTCAACCAATTACCTTCAGAAGTCACATAATTAGTGAAATGATGTCCACCTGTGTGCAATCTAAGTGTCACATGATCTGTCATTACATATACACACCTTTATTGAAAGGCCCCAGCGGCTGCAACATCTAAGCAAGAGGCACCACTAACCAAACACTGCCATGAAGACCAAGGAACTCTCCAAACAAGTAAGGGACAATGTTGTTGAGAAGTACAAGTCAGGGTTAGGTTATAAAAAAATGTACAAATCTTTGTTGATCCCCAGGAGCAACATCAAATCTATCATAACCAAATGGAAAGAACATGGTACAACAGCAAACCTGCCAAGAGACGTCCGCTCACCAAAACTCATGGACCGGGCAAGGAGGGCATTAATCAGAGAGACAGCACAGAGACCTAAGGTAACCCTGGAGGAGCTGCAGAGTTCCACAGCAGAGACTGGAGTATCTGTACATAGGACGACAAAAGGCCGTACGCTCCATAGAATTGGGCTTTATGGCAGAGTGGCCAGAAGAAAGCCATTACTTTCAGCAAAAAACAAAATGGCACGTTTTGAGTTTGTGAAAATGCATTTGGGAGACTCCCAAAATGTATGGCGGAAGGTGCTCTGATCTGATAAGACTAAAATTGAACTTTTCAGCCATCAAAGAAAACGCTATGTCTGGCGTAAACCCAACACATCACATCACCCAAATAACACCATCCCCACAGTGAAACATGGTGGTGGAAGCATCATGTTTGAGGATGTTTTTCAGCAGCCGGGACTGGGAAACTGGTCAGAGTTGATGGAAAGATGGATGGTGCTAAATACAGGGATCTTCTTGAGCAAAACCTGTACCACTCTGTGTGTGATTTGAGGCTAGGGCGGAGGTTCGCCTTCCAGAAGGACAATGACCCCGAACACACTGCTAAAGCAACACTTGAGGGGTTTAAGGGGAAACATGTAAATGTATTGGAATAGCCTAGTCAAAGCCCAGACCTCCATCCAATAGAAAATTTGTGGTCCGACTTAAAGATTGCTGTTCACAAGCGCAAACCATCCAACTTGAAGGAGCTAGAGCAGTTTTGCAAGGAGGAATGGGCAAAATCTGAGTGGTAAGATGTGGCAAGCTCAAAGAGACTTATCCAAAGCGACTTGGAACTGCGATTGCCGCAAAAGGTGGCTCTACAAAGTATTGACTTTAGGGGGGGGTGAAAAGTTATGCACATTGACTTTTTCTGTTATTTTGTCCTATAAACTTCCTAGCATAATAGGATAGGAGCATCAAAAGGGTATGTGTCACTCTCTTGAGAGTCAGAGCATCCTAACCTAGGAGACACACTTCCACCACAGGCTGTACATTAACTGCTGTAACCCCCTCTACACACTTAGTGACCCCCTGCCCCCCCCCCCCTCCACCAGAAAGTTTGGATAGCCGCACAGTCCCAGAATATGTGTAGGATCTGCATTAGATGAAGTGCACCACCAGCAACAGGGTGACTGGGTAGCAAATATTTTTGCCAATCTGGCCAGAGTAAGATAGATGCGATGTAAAAATTTGTAATAAATAAATAAGGTCATCCCTAGTCGATACTAGTCTGAAGAAGTTAATTTCCCAGATATCCTCTCAATCGTCTCCGCCCAACTGGAAAGCACTGCCTCCAAGGCCGCTCTACAGCGTGCAAGAAGCCCAGCAGCATCCGTAAACAAATGATTGTAAATAGTAGTAGGCAGAGCCTTAACTAGCGAGTCATCCTTTAGCAGAGAATCCAAATCACTCATTTGGATTTGAAGCGCGCACACGGGCATGCGCGAATGTCTATTGCTCACATGCGCGCATCGTTTGCTCGCATTGTCGCCAAGGGGGCTATTTAAACTGAGTCTGTGCTGTGCTTCAGTGCTGTCTTGTCTTGAGGTGCTCCCGTGCATACCTGCTACCTGTAAATCTGCATCTGACTACTGTTACCGGCCCGGTTTGCCTTGACTTCTCCTGAACTCTGTCTGCATTGATCCCAGCTTGTCTTTGACCACGCTTCTGTCTACGCATTTGCACCCGATCCGTCTGCCTGTGTATGACCGGTTTGTCTGACTCTGCTCCTGTCTCTGTTGCTGTTGGACTGCCTGCTGCTAGCCCCTGCCTATGTGATGCTGGTGTCCATCCGGCATTCCTGCTCCTCTGCGATCTACTGACGGCCTCAGCCTGCTCCTGTCTCCTGTTCAGTGGTGTCCATACGGCACTTCTGCTCCGCTGCGGTCCACTGATGGTCTTTCCCTGCTTGATCCCTACTGTCTGTCCATCCCAGCTTATATCAAGATCAATAGGCATTGGTACCACTCTGCACACCTGTGTTACCTTTCTGCTCTATCAGGGGCCCAGAGTCAGAGGTGAGAGGCCTTCCTTATTGTATCAGGCTCTTCCACCAGCTACGTAAACATTACCATACAGTCTCTCATACAGTCTCTCACTTCAGTCTTGCTGGTCACCGTCCACGCTCTACCAGTTGCACACATGGAAATGGTAACAGGGTACGTAGCCCTGCATCCCTGCAACAGCAAATGTGACAGTACAACAATGGCTGCCTCTAAAGCAATGGCAGAATCATCATCTGGGACATTAAGCCACCTATGAGCAAAAACCAACTGGCCTGCCAGAAAATAGCGATAGAAATCCAGAACCGCCTACCCCCCCCCCCCCCTCCTCGTTTCCAAGGCTTGGCTGTTACAACACCTGCATCTTAATTCTGGGCTTTCGCCCCTGCCATAAGAAGGTTGTAACTAACTGTTCTATACTCTTAAATATAAATGTCGGTATCCAAACCGGCAAATTCCGAAATATATACAGAAAGAGGTGTAAAAATGGCATCTTTAACAAATTAAGTCAATCTATGAGCGTTCGAGGCAGCTTCTGCCAAGCTTGTAACCTTTGGCGTAACTGCAGTAATAGTGGAGTGACATTTAGGGCAATAAAGTCAGACACCGAACTGGAGATATACAAGCCCAGATATTTAATCTTGCCCACTTGTTTCAAGTGACAGTGAGCAGGGACCTTACAATTTGGAGACGGTGTCCTGAGGGGGAGGATCTGGGATTTACCCCAGTTGATCTTTATCCCTGAAAAAGGGTAAAAGCATTAAAGATGGCTAACGCTGCTCATAGTGAGGAATCAGAATCATGCAAAAAAAGGACGATGTCATCAGCATAAAGTGTATTTTTTTTCTGTTAGACTGCGCACCTGTATCCCCTGTACTTCTGTGGAGGCTCTCAATGCAGCAGCCAAGGGTTCAATCAGTAATGCGATGAGGCCAGGAGACAGAGGACAACCCTGGCGAGTTCCCGTACCGGCTTCTTTATTTCTTGTGTGGTAAAAAAGGCTTTCCTGAGGACAAAGTGAGAAGAAATCTCTCCAACCACAATAAAGATGGAATTAAAATAGCTTTTTTAAGTTAAAGCAGACCTTCACTCCTCAGAGTCACTTAAGCTCCCCACACTCTGTCCCTTCTTCAATATAAAAATTGGCTTTTTTTTTTTTCGATTTGTTTACATTATATTTTTGGTTTGGCTCCTCGTTTTGGCTCTCATAGCCTTCTGGATAACATATAAACCCAAAAGATGTTCTATCCTTTCTCCATTCTATCCAAAACTAAAATAACATTTTTTTAGGTGTAGATACGCTTTAAATAAAATGTTATTTATGCCACAACCCTGTGGAGGACTAGTGGACATAGTGGACCATTTTATGAAATTTAATCGAACAGGTTGATTCCCTTCATCTAAAGAATCCTTAGGATTTAGATGTGAAGTACAATGTGTTGGTTTCACTGGCATGTTAGATAACAAACTGATGGATTAAGCAGAAATATTGGACTCTGGCCTCTAGTTTACCATTTCAAAGAAGAACAAGAGTAGTGTTGACAGATTAAATTGTTAGCAATGTGCCAGTCTAGGGATTTTCTGATAGAGAGCTGCTTGAGGTGACTGCTTGAGGGTTACATTCATGCAACAAAGCGCAAGGACTCAGGGCTTTTAAAGACACTTGTCACTTTTTTTTTTTTAATAAGATATGTTGCACTCACTTGCTTCCATACTGGCTAATAGACGATCCCTTCAAGATAAAATGGATTTATCATTGCAGGTAAAGTTACACATTATAGGTATGTGGAGCGGAGCTGTCACCTGGGTTGTCTGTGTACAACAATAGAATTATGAAATTCTGATTACTCTGTTATAGTTGTATACAGTAGTTCTAATTAATTTTAAACTAGGGATGAACACTCCTTTGTATACATAATCAGGCTTACTCCCAACAAGCCAGGCAGGCATGTTTATGTAGCATGCAGACACACTGACCTACCTTGTATTTGAGGAAAAAATATAAATATAAGATTTGTTGGCCCTGGGTTGTCTGTACCGATTAGGTGTGTCCCAGTCATTTAACATGATGTGCTGAACTGACAGGGTTTGTCTGGATTAGGTGATAACCATCTTGTATCTTTGGATACCTCCCTGCTGCTGTCATTTACTGTTGCTTTATCCACTTGATGAAGACCAGGCCTTTTCTCACAATTTTTGTTTACATGTAAAAAGCAGCTTATTTTTTTTTTGCCAGAAAATACTTTGAACACCCAAACTTTTAGCAGAAGCCCCAGAGAATAAAATGGTGGGTTTTACAATTCATGTCACACAGTATTTGCGTTTTTCGAACCAAATTTTTGGAAAAAGTTACACTTAAACTGATTTTATCGCACACAAACACAATATTACACAAGTTTTTGTTTTTTTTTGGGGGCAAAATATAAAAGCTGATGAGTAAATGGATACATAACATATGCTTTAAAATTACACACCTCGAAGTCACATGACAAGTTGTTCCCCATGTTTTTTACCATTCATTTATGTGTATGTATACTTAAAGTTGCAGGGACACATGTATGGGCTAAACCCCCGCTGTCAGTGGCGGGCAGAAAAAACTTAATCAAAATGATTCTCTTGCCTAAATGCCTGTATGTGACTTTGCATATGCCGGTTTTAGTACCTAAGGCATTCTTTAAAAATTTAGATGCAATGTTTAGTTCATCCATTTGGGCAAATACCAGGCAAAAACTTAAATTCGCCACTCTACAGCGCCCTTAAAAAGAAGCAAGTATGGCACTACTTAACTTGTACTATTTTTACTTGGCTGGACAATTGAGACATCTGTCTGACTGGTTGACACTGATCACTTTAGCAGTGGTTGAGTCACATTTGGCTTTTGTTCTCAAACTGCACCATCTATTAATAACACTAGAAGCTCCAATAACAGCGCTGGAAAAGATATCTCTGGCGATTTTTGAATTTAGCCGTGCAGTTTGGGGAGAAGCTAAACATGTAACTGAGTTTAAAGATATTTTTGATGATCTCCCTATCTGGAATAATCCTATAGTACCCCATTTACTCCACTCCTCTGACTGTTCTTTCTGGCAGCAGAAAGGTCTTAATTATATTAAACATATATGATAATAATGTCCTATCTCCCTTTGCCGAGATAAAAAGAAAATATGAGCTCCCTCGTAGCGCAGGGATCGGTACGTATCTCCAACTTCGACACGATTTACACACGCAGTTTAGAGTAAACCGCACTAACTTCTTTAACTACCCGTTAATAGGGATACTGAGGTCACAGGGCCCCAAAGGTCTTATTTCAGAGATATACTCCCATTTGCTGTCAGCCACCATTAATCAATCTCCACTAAGGATCTTCTCCAAATGGCAGCAACCTATCCCAGATCTATCAGAAGAGGAGTGAGAGGAGGCTTCTTCTTCTCATTTATATGTCTCTTTGGCTATTAATAGATTATTACAACTCCATTTGCTACATCAATCGTATCTCACACACCAGGTTATATGCCATGCACCATATACCTGCTCCAAACTGTACTAGGTGTGATTGTACACATTTTGACTTCACTCATGTTATGTGGCAATGCCCTGTAATGATTAGGTATTGGGGTAAAGTGATTGATATTCTCTCTTCCATTCTCTCTGTACTGGTACCAAACACCCCGAAATGATGTCTTCTGGGCATTCTAGAAGAGGAACAGTGGCAAAGATATGATAGAACCATGCTAAGAGAGACATCATTCTTAGCCCAAAAGGCTATAGCGATTAGATGGATTCAGCCTTATCCCCCATCTATTCGCAACTGGATACGGATTGTCAATCAACTACTACCATGCGAAAAAATAATTTATGAACGTAGAGGTTGCTCTATGAAGTATGGTAAGATCTGGGATAAATGGTGCTCTTCCTTTCTTACCATTGATTAAAATAGTTTGAGGGTGTGTTTGTTCTGTAACCCAGGGAATTTTTCCTGATTTTCATTGATTTGATTCATGTCAATTCTACATGTAATTGTACCTTTTTCATGCTCATGTTGAGCAATTTATTGACTGTACTGATGTTTTATTTCTACATCAATAAAAAGAGTTGGAAAAAAAAAAAGTTGCAGGGACATCAAAGTAGCACTACTTCCGACTTTCATACAACTTGAGAGCCATAGACTTCAATGTTAACCCTCAAAAGTTGCATGAAAGTCGTACCTCAATGTTATACAATGCAACATTTGTCCATTATCCTTGGTCGTAGCCAAATTTGTATCCAAGTTGCACCCAACCAAAGTTGCATTCCGAAGTCGGCGCAACTTTGGGGTCGTACAAGTGTGAATGGAGCCTAAAAGCCTTTACAGGTTACCAGTGGAAAGTTGCACAGGAGATCTGGTGCTAACGGTCTGGTGTGGTGTGATCGCGGTTTACGTGTGTGTGGGACCAAAGCATGTGTTCCCCTTGAGTGCAAGCACGTAGGATGAAGGCGTGTTAAAAAAATATATATATATATTTTTACACTGTTGCTTTAATGATTTTTATGTATATAAATGGGGTATACTCCCACTCTCTGCTATAGGTACTCAGTTTTTTCTGCCTAGTCAGAAGTAAAGACCTAGTTCCTTGCTAGGATCTCTGGTCTTGGCAATTTTGTTTCCTATCTTTATTATTTTGTTCCTGTTGAGAATTTACAATCAATTGCCGGACTGGGCGATGGACTGGATAATCTAGATCCAGAGGGTCCTCCTGTCTGGCCAGCGAGCGTTTGCAGACTGCAGCTCCACGCTAGGTGGGCCCCAACATAGCCCCACTGGACGGGGGCTGGCCTGCAAGTTAAATGTCTATTCCTGGAATATTCCTTCCTGATGACCCAGGAGGTAATCCTATATTGCTGTGTGTATATATATATATATATGTGTAGCGCTTAACCCATTAATTTATATAAATGAGAAAAATAATCAAATATTATCAGCATGGGATGCTCAAAAAATAAACCAAATTATGTGAATAAAATTAAAAAATTCTAAAGTGAATTATAAGTCCTTATTGAGTCCACCTAATCAGTCCCAGGGAATGTGCCAAATAAATCCAAAAGTAAAATAAGTACTAATATGAAGAACCACAAGTTCCAGCATATAAATGTCACTCCGTTTGCTGTGAAGAAATACTGGTATGAAGAACCACAAGTTCCAGCATATGGATGCCACTCCGTTTGCTGGATGGAAATAGAATTGCACTCTAGGATATGACCCAAAAGGCTGCTTACCAGATGTAGATGGTCATCCAATTTAATGGATAAACCTCAGCACGCTTTAATTGGTAATGACGGGATCAATACAGTATGTAGTAGAGGACACTCAGTAGTAAATATTCAGAGACCATATGTAAAAAAAGGTTTCAAGGACATAGCGTGATACCGCACACACAGTTACATAAAACAAAAGACAAGGTATTGCACTCACATAAAACACCTCATTAATAAGCATAGAATCAGGGAGAAGAACCATAGATCCCAGCAGGCGAGACACCACTCTGTTGATGAATGTAGAAGATGTAAAGCACCCTTGAATAGGTCACCAAAAAACATCCAAAAAGGCCGCTTACCAAATATATGAGGTCACCTAATTCAATCGATAGACCTCAGCAGGCTTAATTGTCAAGCAGGGGAGTACGCTAGGTGTAATCATATATGGCATGTGTATATGAAGATATTCAATAGGAGCTCAGATGCCTTTTCTGGACTCTGCAGGTCTTTCTTAAGCCCAGAGAGGTTGATTGATTCCACCTGTTCCTGAAGGGAAGCTCCTGGACATCAGCATTGATGTTGGATAAAAAGGCAAGGCTCACAGTCTCCGCTCAAATTCATCCCAAAGGTGTTCTATCAGGTTGAGGTCAGGACTCTGTGCAGGCCAGTCAAGATCCTTCACCCCAAACTCGCTCATCCATGTCTTTATGGACCTTGCTTTGTGCACTGGTGGGCAGTCATGTTGGAACAGGAAGGGGCCATCCCCAAACTGTTCCCTCAAAGTTGGGAGCATGAAATTGTCCAAAATGTCTTGGTATGCTGATGGCTTAAGACAGGGGTGTCCAAACTTTTTTCAAAGAGGGCCAGATTTGATGAAGTGAACATGCGTGAGGGCCGACCATTTTACCTGACATTCTTTGGACCATTCAAATTAAATACAAACAAACTATTTTATGCAAAGTTTATTTCAAACGGCATACTTTTCCTTTCATCACATGGATGACAAATCTAAACGGATGTTAAATCACTCTGCCTTTCATATCTGAAGGCCAGATGAAACAAAAATCCAGGAAGCTGAAATATATGTCAGGAACATTGTAAAGTACATTACATATTATTGGTAATAAAGGTTGTCTGTCAACTTTTAAGTTAAAAAAAATATGAGCAGGAACATAACACCAAGTATACATGTTGTGTTCAAATATATTGATAATTGATTTAGACCAACTGACGTTAACTGAGATTTTACAATGTATTCATCTCAATCCGGAGCATGCGTGCTCCCTAATCAGTCACACAAGGGTTAACCACATATAAGCGCTATATGAACCCACTGATGATGATTAATGATGGCAGCAAAAAAAGTAATAAATGATGGCAATGTATTTTTCCAAATTACCTGTGGGGCCGTATTAAAGCAGCCCGGGGGCCGCATTTGGCCCGCGGGCCGGACTTTGGACATGCCTGGCTTAAGAGTTCCCTTCATTGAAACTAAGGGGCCAAGCCCAACCCCTGAAAAAACAAGCCCACGCTGTAATCCCCCCTCAAGCAAATGATTTGGACCAGTGCCGAGAGTCCTGACCTCAACCCGACAAAACACCTTTGGGATGAATTAGAGCGGAGACTGTGAGCCAGGCCTTCTCATCCTACATCAGTGCCTGACCTCACAAATGCACTTCTGGAAGAATGGTCAAACATTCCCATAGACACTCCTAAACCTTGTGGACAGCTTTCCCAGAAGAGTTGAAGCTGTTATAGCTGCAAAGGGTGGGCCAACTCAATATTGAACCCTATGAACTAATACTGGGATGCCATTAAAATTCATGTGCATGTAAAGGTAGGCGTCCCAATACTTTTGGTAATATAGTGTATGTTAGATAAATAACTGTATATTCATTTTCATCTCCTGCTTTCTATGGTGGTGTGGAGGAGATAAAACCAGACACGGAGAGGATACCTTTGTAGAAGCTGTTGGAGGATCTTGAAGCAAAAGCGTATAATAATCTTCTTTTTGAATAAAGGGGTAATTTTGTTCTGGTGAGTAATTTATTCACAAGAGCACAGTGGTGTTTTTTTTTTTTCATGGTGGAAGAGAATTAGAGAAGAGCACTGAAGAAATAACATATTTTAAGTGGTTGATTTATGGACATATTGGACTAAGATAATATTATTTCTTCTTCTTATTTTTTATGAGAATAATGTGATTATTTACACATCTGTAGGGTAAATGTTGCTGGTATTTATGGTGTTTAATATTTAGAGCATAGCACCACCTCCTCTTTCTTCCTTTAAGCACCATCTTGTAAAGAGGCGTTTCCTTCAAGTAAACACACCCATTATTCCGTGCCCCACTTCTACTCCAAAAAAAAAAAAAAACTAATTGCACACCTATATGTATATTTTGAGGGTTCATGCTGCATATTTATTTTATTCCACAGAAGTAAGCTTAAAATAGATCCCATTGCTGTCCCTTCTGTTAATGGAGATTTTGATTATTACAGTGGAACTTTAGTCTGATCACTTCAAGCTGGCCCCTTTTGCAGGTATAGCTATATAAAACATAAAAAATAAGTGTCCGTACTGTTTAAAATCCAGTAATATACTGTCACCCTGCTCTACACATGCTCAGTTGCTTCCTATTTTTGGCATTGTGCCAAACTGGAGCCACTAGAGGTCGATGGTTTGACAGCCTAAAGATTTACGGCTGCTCAGGGGCTCTCTCCAGCAAAATGGTAGCCTCTGGCAAGTAGAAACAGGAGTCCAGAATTTAACTCTTATTGATGAATGTTCCCAGCTACTGGTCATTTTTAGTGACATTTATACGGGCTGCATAGCCCACCCTTTTGTTTGTGTATGCTCTGCATTATTAGTTGTGCTCTGTCATGCTCGGTCTTACTTTATCATATGGAGCTGTCATATATTCCTTCCATTCTGTTTTAGATTATATTGTGGGATTCCTTGAATGCTAAATAAAGAATTTATTAATAATAAAAAAAAAAAGAAATGGAAACAGGAACAATGCTGGAGGCAATTTACAGCACACACTAATTTGGTAACACAATTAATAATGTGGAATGTATTATTTTTATCAAGCTGTCATGGGTAAAGTTCTGCTGTAATGGTGACCTTGTGGGAAATCCTCTGTCAGTAGCATACAACCTTTCATTTCTCTTTGTAGCATATTTTCTCTTGTATCGTACACACAATAAATGTAACTGCATTCGTGGGACCCTTATTATATTTGTAATAATTGTGGGAATATGTTGGAATTTTTTTATGTGTTGTTGCTAAGGGATCGTTAGGAAGAAATTATTTGCAGTGTGTTCTAGTTCAGCATGAGGCTTGCGTACTTGACTCCATACGCATCTACAAAGAGGGCTCCAACATAGAAAAGCTGCTAAAGATAAAAATATTTTTCTAAAGCCTTGATGCCTTACTCATGTCATTGTGTTCACAGAAAATAGGTTTAAATGATAATGGTATAGCAAAACCGCACACACAAATAATTAGACTCAACAAGGGAGGCTGGCAAATGTTGATAGCAGCTTACAGAACAATAGGAGTAGGAAGATAATGCAATACCTTTTGATTGTTATCTGCTGACCAGCACCACCAATTACAGAGTCATATCTGTGAAGTGCTTTTTTATCTTCTAGCATTGTTTGTACATATGACCTCCCAAACCATTTAAGAAATAAGGCAGGCCATAGACAAACCTCAGCCTGGTTAGCCCCCCCAAATCATAATTTTTTGAGTAAAACATATTCAATTTGTTATATCTTTGCTAGATCAGGTTGGATCAATTGTTGTTTGTGTTAGATCTCAGACAGAAGAAGCAATATTAACAGTTATTTCCTTGGGGTGGCCAACCCGTCATCAGCCCTCCTTTATCAAAAAATTGACCAAAAAGTTAGCTATTTTGGAAGCCATTTGTTAGATCCGATAAGATCAAATGGTTTTAACGTTAGATCTCACATACTTAGAGACTTATTAAGTGGATAATGAGGGTGGGCTGCCCCCATATCAAATTTTCTGGCCAAAAATCATTCAGACTAATAGATATTCCTTGGATCCGGTAAGATCAAGTGGTTTTAACGTTGGATCTCACATCATTTCAGAGATATTCCACATACAAATATAGATATTAGGGGGTGGTACATAAGGACGGGCTGCCCCCCCCACATGCAATTTTCTGGCCAAAGAAAATGTTTTCTGGCTAATGGATATTAGTTCGATCAGGTAAGATCAAGTGGTTTTAACGTTAGATCTCACATAATTAGAGACCAATAAATGATTAATAACAACTTGATCTTACCTGATCTAATGAATATCTATTAGCCTGGATGATTTTTGGTCAGAAAATTGCCCGTCCTTATGTACCACCACCTAAAATCTCTATTTTTATGTGGAATATCTCTGAAATGATGTGAGATCCAATGTTAAAACTAGGGATAGACCGATTATTGGCAAGGCCGATATATCGGCGGCTGATATGCACTTTCCCCCGATATATCAGTATCCGCCCCGGAAGTGGCTGATATTGCCGATATTTTTGTGACGTCATTCTGCCTTCTTAGGCCGCCTCCCTCACCTTGGACAGCCTTGTCTGGAGTTGGGACTAGTCTCGCAGGAGTGTATCACAGCCATACACCCACAGCAGCCCGTTGCCAGCCAGCCACCCACATCCACAGGCCCTGTACCAGCCAGCTATACCGGCCAGCCACCCACATGCCCTGTACCAGCAAGCCAGCCAGCCACCCACAGGCCCTGTATCAGCGAGCCAGCCAGCCACCCACAGGCCCTGTACCTGCCAGCCAGCCACCCACAGGCTCTGTACCAGCGAGCCAGCCAGCCACCCACAGGCCCTGTACCTGCCAGCCACAGGCACTATACCAGCCAGCCAGCCACCCACCCACCCCTGGAAAAATCCATATCGGTCTATACCTAGTTAAAACCACTTGATATTACCAGATATAATGAATAGCTATTAGTCTGAATGATTTTTGGCCAGAAGATTTGATAAGGGGGGCCAGCCCCCCTCATTAACAACTTAATAAGTCTCTAATTATGTGAAATCTAACGTTTAAACCATTTGATCTTACCGGATCTAACAAATGGCTAACTTTTTGGTACATTTTTTGATAATTGGGGGCTGATGACGGGTTAGCCCCCCCCCCCCAGGAAATAACTTAATATCGCTTCTTCTGTGTGAGATCTAACGCACACAACTATTGATCTAACCTGATCTAATAAAGATCTAGTGAACTGCATAGGTGTTATTCACAAATTTTGATTTGGGGGGGGGGGGGGTTAACCCAGCTGAGGTCATAGACGATGCAAATTGCTTTCCTGCAACCAGGGGTCACAGAAAAGCAATTTGCACGATTCCCCCAGAAAGTGTTAGTGCTGACAGGGGAAGGCCTCCTGCCGAGTAATTGTCTTCTCTCAGCGGGGGCAGGGTTAGCCATCGCCGCCGGGAGAAGACAGTAGTTATCGCTAGTGGCTATAGCAGCTGCTTGCGATGATCACAAGCGAATTCGTCAGGTTGGTTGTACTCAACTTAATCGATCAATCAACTTGGTACGTTCAGCCTGCCCATTAATGGCTTGAATCTCGGCCAGTTCCTGCTGAACCAGCCAAGATTCGAACAGTCTATGGCCAGCCTAAGATGTAAAACTTTAATTGGGTTGATTCTTACTTATTTACCTTTTTTAAGAGATTAATTTATTCTTATATGCTAGCCCTTTTTAATGGAAAAAAATAATTTATTAATCCAGCCTCCTGAACGTCAGATTGTGGTGGGAATCTGTGCCATGACCAAAAAGTCCAAGTCTAAGCCCATGACCCAAATCTTGGAGCGCCTCTGCAAGTTTGATTACATCACTGTAGTGATTATGTCCGAAGATATCATTCTGAATGAACCGGTGGAGAAGTGGCCCATTTGTGACTGCCTGATCTCTTTTCATTCTAAAGGTAACAATCCTCTGCCCTTCTCCTTCCAACAGCTGATGTCATGTTGTCACTGCACCTGACAGCTTCTGCTGAGCCTATTCAATGCAACTTCAAAGATAAACCACCCTTTTCAATAATTAAATGCTTTTTTCCTGCTCATGAGTTTAATGAATGAAATGTTAATGAGAGATATCCAGCAACAACCTTTACTGTATAGTATACTGTATAGCTGTGGCATATTGGCTGGCTAAACATATACATGGTGCATTCATGTAGTAAATGTTTTCACAAGGTAGTAAATGTTTTCTTTTTGTGCTCTTACAGTTTATTACAGCAAAATATATGAATTTAGTATGTAGTAATATCTAAAAGTGTACCAGATTGTTTAAAAGAGTTATGCCACTTTAGTGGGGAAAATAATTGACAAATAAAAAAAATAAAAAATAATATAGCATCTACAATTTCTATAAAATGAATTGCAATATGGCTGTCTGTAGACATTCTATACATATGGTGTACAGAACGCTCCCCAGAAATGTAATTTCCTGCTTTTGTGATTTTCTTACTGAATTTCCCAGAAGTCTGCACTAGCATACAAGTCAGATACCCCCAAAGGGAAATCACTTCTAAAGGGATTCAGACCAATTTTCTCATTAGTGCCTTGCAGGTGCAGCAGCTGATTAGAAAACCACTCTCATACAGATTCACTCTACACAGGCAAATAAACCCGCTATTGCTTCAGAATAGGTAGGAAAAGGTGGGAATCTGCAACAGAATTTGTTAAAATCCTTGCAATGTACATGTATGGCTATATGTATAATATGCATGTACATATATGGCTATTTTTTCTTTTTTTTTTTTTTTCAGCCAGTGGGCTGAACGAAAAAAAAAACGTAACCGATTCCCCCATCCATGCTTTTGAGGTGGATGATGACTCCCCTGCAGACAGAATACATTGATAAATACTGAAGACCATTGCTTGTAGTGCTGATCAAAGCAAAATTTATCAGAAAGCCCATTTGAGAGCAGTCGGTCCTTAGATTGACTGCTCTCGAACGGGAATGGCCATAGATCATTTAAAATTCGTCCGGTCCCTGCTGAACCAGCCATATTTCAACTCCTCTGTGACCAGCTTTAGGCTGACCACACAATGATGTAAATTCCCCCTATCCAGTATTCATTGTGTATCAGCCTTTCTCCAATTACTTTCTATTGGCAGTGGAGTATTGTTCCTGACTTGCCTCTGCCTAGTAAGCAGAGAGTAATAGTGTTGTATTGGTTAAAATGTTACAACCCGCTAGCTCTCCAATAATGCTGACTTCTAAAGGTTTTCTGCTGCAACATTTGGGCTCGGTTCAAACTGCCACGCTTAGGGATCTGACTTGTGAGACCCCAAGTCGCATGATGTAAAATCCCATGTTAGTGTAGCACCCTCCTAGGTAGGTGCTAGGTAAAACATATCTGTGACCCTTTTCTGCTTATTAGGAGGGTCTGATTTACTAGTTTAGCCTGTCACATGTTTCTAAGGGTGATTCACTGGGTCTGAGGGAGTGTCCCCACTGCAGCCAATGAGGGACCTTGTTGGACGGTGGAGGAAACATAGCCAGTGGCACACTCTGTTTTATGTCAGTTCCAGTGGGAGGGCATTCCTGCAATGCATCCTGGGATTGCACATAAATAGGAAGGGAGCATGTGACAGGGTGGTCTTTGGGCGGGAAGCCAGGTCCCAAGAGGAGGGCGACGGCTGTCTCTCCTCCTGTTGCTGAGGAAGGTGGTCCAGGCAGTCGGCCTAGGGACCAGGGGTTAAGCTGTGCTGCAGAGAATCCAGTGTGTGCTGGGCAGGATTCTTCTGGAAAAACAGTATCGTGAGTTCTTAGGCAGACCCCTGGGCAGATGCTTAAGAGAGGGGACCACTCCAGAAAAGTCAAGGGGATCCAAGAGCCAGCTAACCCAGAGTGTTAGTGTAAAAGGGGTGCCAAGTTGTAAACCCTGAAGATTAGGGGGTAAAGGGGGCGCCAGGAAGGGCCCTGAAGTTGCTCAGCAGTACAGTATACTTTTGAGGATAGAAGTGCCTTAGGAAGCTGAAGGACTCTTTCACAGTCAAAAGGCAACGTAAATTAAGCGGCCTAGCCGTGACTAGCTCAACTCAGCATTTAGCCAGCATTAATCAGCATTTAACCAGTGTTAAACAGCATTTATCAGATCGTCCCTGCTTATTGTGCATAGTTTTGTTCTGTTGGAGTATCCCACTCATCCCTTCTCCTATCCAAGTTCCTAATAAAACATAAAAACCAAAGAAACTGGACTGGTCCTTGTCTGAGGTAAAAACACTTGGAAACCTGTCTGAATGTTCTACTGTTGCTAATGGTAACCCAGGGGAACCCGTTTTCAGCAGCTCCCTTGGGAGTAGTCCTGGGTTACCGCCCGGTTGCTAATGGCAACGGCCAAAGAAAATGTTCAAAATCTCAATTTTTGTGTCCGGGACTTTGTTCTAATGCTTAATCCAAGTGTGTGGCCTGCTCTACAGGAGATAGGGAGAGTGGGATGAAGATAGAAGTGCACCTCAAAGGTTGCCCGTGGCAACGCCAAAATTCCAGTCAGAACTGTAATGTGTGTTCCTCAATGGCGGGAATCTTTCACTTCAGCTATGAAATGTATGCCTCCGTGAAGTACTGGAAGGTGGGAAAAAGGCCTTTAACTGTGAATAAAAACTGTATCTGCCTGACAGGAAAAGGTGCAAGTGTGGATGGAGAAAATGGCGGCCAGGGGCACGTGGATCGGTCTGCCAGGGGCCGTGTGTGTGTCAAGGCTATATGGAATGATGTTGACAGTGCTTACGACAGTGGGACATTTATTCTGTATAGCGACAGTGTCAATACTGTGAAGATAGCAGTCGGCCATGCCGGGAAGGGCAGTGGGGCTTTCCTCTGAGACAGTATGGTGATGGGCCTTGCTTGTACACGTGCTGGGAAGAGGACTGTTGTCTGTGCGTACAACAGCGGGACAATTCTCTGGACTGGCAAAGAGGGACAGCTGGCTCAAGGTGATGGAGGCGCAGCTGGGGCCCTGCTACAAGCAAGAAGAGTGGATGCATGTCTGGTGAGGGACATGGTCCGCTTTGCAGTAACTTCTGTGTCGGCTGAGGTGAGAGAGTGCGGCATTGGAGGGGTTACTGCACTGCGTGGTAAAGTGTGGGATAGAAGATTCTGCCTAGCAGGAGGAGCCACCGCCAAACAAGAAATGTAGGTGGAGGCGTCGCTCTCGCCCCGGCCAATCAGGAGTGACAAGGGAACTCCACAAATTACTTCCTCCTTCGGGTGTGGCTGAGAGGGAGACACTTGTGAGGAGAAGCAACATGGAGCTTGCTGGAGAACGAAAGTGCGCAGCCGCAACTATTCCACCCATCGGCGGAGAACCTGCTGGGCAGACCCGGGAGTAGACCAAATAGCCGAAGGCGATCGTCCTGTAGGACACAGGAGTGCGGATGGTGCTCGATGGAGGAATGGCGCTGTGCACCGGAGGAGGCATGGAGCATTTAGGCCTGGTATGTCCCCAGTGTATGAGTGTGACCATGCGGATGCAAACGTGGAGCCAGTGTGGGCACTGTGGCTATCTGCTGCTGCGGGCGGAGAGGAGTGAGGGTCGGCCCAGACAGCTGAGTGTGTCAGGGGAGACAGGAGTCACTTGGGTCATGTTGGTTCTGGCATCGGGACCTATCCGCGGAGGTGGGAGAGGAGTCATCGGGGTGCTAATGCAGCTGGAGGCCATGCAACCTGGCAGTGGTTCAGACTGTACAGCCAGGGAAACCCGATTGCCAGACAAAGGGTGTATGCAGGTACTGAGGGCCGGGAAGTGGCCACCTGATGCGCTGAAGGTTACCGCAGCAGTAACAAGGTCTGCTCCCATCTCTATTAGAGAAGATAGCCGGCAGCAGTCGGGACTCCTTCGGCCAGTGTGAGTAGTATGGAGGTGGTCAGGGCCATCAATGTGGGGTCTCCAAGCTTCCAAAACAAGTTTGGGTCAATTGAAGAAGGAATTGGCAATTGGAGGTCTGAAGATGAAACAGAATGGCACTGGGGATCAGAGGCTGGAAGCAGTTCACCAGGTCCTGATGCAGTGGAGGCACCTGACAAAGAGACCAGGAGTCTGTAGTAAGAAGGGAGCTGGCTCAACGTTTGGGGTTCTGTGAGGCCTATTCAAGTAGGGTCCCAGATTTAACCCTGCCCATTAACTGTGCCCGGACATGGGATCAGAATGAGGCCTATAGCTCCCTCATCCGGTGTGAGGAGACCCCGTTCTCTCTAGCTGGGAGAGGAAACAGGAATGCCCTCCCCAGATTGTCACGAATGCAGCGATAGTTTCAGCGCAAAATAGCCATGGAATACAGGTACGATTACCCATATGCTCCCCAGGAGATTATGCTCGAAGTTGAAGCCAAAAGAGAGTCTTAGTGTGATGAAGCCATCTGGGACTTTGTTTGTTCCAAAGCCCTTTCCGAACTCAACTAGAGCAGACCTGTGGTAGAAGTTCACTTCTGTAAAGACACAGTGCTACTATGGGCGGTCCATATATGTGGATCAGGTGGAAGTCCGCCGCCCAGACGAATCAGGCCAGGCTTGGTCGGTCTGTGTTCGGGACAGTCAGGGAAACCTAGTAAGGATCCCCACCCAGAGCATTACATTTAAAGATGAACTGTTTCCAGAAAAAAAAATGGCTGGCTAGGATGCATAAAGAACTCACACTACTGACTCAAAAGTAGCTGTTGGGGTTTGTATTTTCCCCCTTTTTGTTCATCATCTCTACAAGTTTGTCGTTCCACAGACCCATTGGGCCAGGGTCATAAAGAGGGACTCTAACCTTATAGATCCTTTGGGCCATCTGGCTGGGATCATTGGATTACAAATGACAGCTTGATGTGACTGTCCTTGGGCCATCGGGCCAAAAAGTTGAACTATGCGGGTGACCGTTACAGGAATGGGTGGTGCACCCAGGAAGTCTGATGGGGGTGTTCTAGTACCAGGGACCCCCAAAGTTATCTGTGACTCGGCAGGACTGTGGGTCACTAAGGCTCCAGTGGCCTATTCTGTTTCCAGAAAGGAGGAGTGTCGGTGAATTGCAGCAGGGAGATGCTGTTTGTACTTCTTCTCCTTTGGACTCTGCGTAAGGTAGTCAGTGATAGGGCATAGATTCACCTACAGAGAGAGGATTAAACGTCGTGCCAAGAACTGGACAAGCAGAGGAGTCAGGGATTAGGATGAGAAGACCTCCCCTGCGAGGAGGGCCTTCTCATCGACCACCAGGATAGATAGCCATGACCTTTTGTAAATGTGTATGATATGACTAACTCCCTGTCTTTCTTCTTTTGAGGTGAAATCAGCTTCAGAGTCAGGATGTATATATCTGCTTATTCCCTACCAAACTGAGTTTGTTTGGTGGGGGGGTGCATCCTTCTATGCACCTAAAAGTGTATATTTGTACAGTAAATGGATACTTTTATTTTTGTACCTAACTTATTTTGTACATTCGTTCTTTTCTCCCTTTACAAGTTAGTGGGACACTCCTGATTTTTGGCAGGATTATTTTTAGGGGTGGCTGCCCCA
This sequence comes from Pelophylax lessonae, assembly GCF_965119305.1. Classification (NCBI taxonomy): domain Eukaryota; kingdom Metazoa; phylum Chordata; class Amphibia; order Anura; family Ranidae; genus Pelophylax; species Pelophylax lessonae. Next base: position 72,279,019 of record NC_138771.1, on the reverse strand, counting down.
GAGCCAACGGGACGTGGCTCTTTTTTGGTGGGGGGTGGATGTAGCACCCTCCTAGGTAGGTGCTAGGTAAGACATATCTGTGACCTTGTTCTGCTTATCAGGAGGGTCTGATCTACTAGTTTAGCCTGTCACATGTTTCTAAGTGTGATTCACTGGGTCTGAGGGAGTGTCCCCACTGCAGCCAATGAGGGACCTTGTTGGACGGTGGAGGAAACCTAGTTAGTGGCACACTCTGTTTTATGTTCCAGTGGGAGGGCATTCCTGCAATGCATCCTGGGATTGCACATATATAAGAAGGGAGCATGTGACAGGGTGGTCTTTGAGCAGGAAGCCAGGTCCCATGAGGAGGGTGACTGCTGTCTCTCCTTCTGTTGCTGAGGAGGGTGGTCCAGGCAGTCGGCCTAGGAACCAGGGGTTGAGCTGTGCTGCAGAGGATCCAGTGTGTGCTGAACAAGTGGAGCTGCTGGGCAGGATTCTTCTGGAAAAACAGTATTGTGAGTACTTAAGTATCTGCCCAGGGGTCTGCCTAAGAGAGGGGACCACTCCAGAAAGATCAAGGGGATCCAAGAGCCAGCTAACCCGGAGTGTTACTGTAAAAGGGGGTGCCAAGTTGTAAGCCCTGAAGATTAGGGGGTAAAGGGGGCGCCAGGAAGGGCCCTGAAGTTACTCAGCAGTACAGTATACTTTTGGGAAGCTAAAGGACTCTTTCACAGTCAAAAGGCAAAGTAAATTAAGCGGCCTAGCCGTGATTAGCTCAACTCAGCATTGCTCAGCATTTAACCAGCGTTAATCAGCATTTAAAGCGGAGTTCCACCCAAAAATTGAACTTCCGCTTTAGGGAGTCCTGACCCCCTGACATGCCACATTTGGCATGTCATTTTTTTTGGGGGGGGGAGCGGGTACCTAGTTTTGACAGGTACCCGCTCCCACTTCCGCTCGGAGCGCCGCGGCTCCCTGAACAGAAGTTCTCCTCTCCCCCTCCCTCCCTGCAATCTTCTGGGACACGTCAGAGGTCCCAGAAGATTGCCGGCCAATCAAGACGAGCAGCGCGACTCGCGCATGCGCAGTGGGTACCCGGCTGTAAAGCCGTAAACTATCACAGCCGGGTGCCCACAGCAGTGATGCCGGCGCCGAGGGAGAGGATCGAGGCTTCGGGCGGCCGCATCGCTGGACCGTTGGACAGGTGAGTGAATGGCTGGAACTCCGCTTTAACCAGCATTAACCACTTTACCACTAGAGCATTTTGCTGTCTTATGTCTGGGCCACTTTTTGTGATTCGGCGCTGTGCGACTTTAACTGAAAATTGCGCGGTCATGCGACGCCATACCCAAACGAAATTTACGTCCTTTTTTTCCCACATACAGAGCTTTCTTTTGGTGGTATTTGATCACCTGTGCGATTTTTACTTTTTGCGCTATAAACAAAAAAACTAGCGTTTATTTTGAAAAAATAACAATATTTTTAACATTTTTTTATATGAAATTCCCCCCAAAAAAGATGTAAAAAACAATTTTTTAAAAAATTTTTGGCCAATTTGTTTTCTGCTACCCATGTTTGGTAAAAAAAATCACAATAAGCGTATTTTGATTGGTTTGCGCAAACGTTATTGCGTTTACTAACTAAGGGAAAGATTTATGTCATTTTTGGTGTTTTTTTTTTTTTAATGCGTAATGGCGGCGATCTGCGATTTTTTTTTTTTTTTTTTTTTTTTTTTTTTTTTTTTGCGGGACTGCGACATTGCGGCAGACAGATCGGATCCTTGATTGACATTTTTGACACTTTTGGGGGTACCAGTGACATTACTGCAGTGCTATATATATGCATTGTTACTGTAAAAATGACACTGGCAGGGAAGGGGTTAATTTTATTGGAGAGGGAGGGGTTAATGTATGCCTGGTGCTTACTGACGTGTGTGGGGGGAGGTGACTGTGTAACACAGGGACAGATCCAGGGTTCAGCTATGCTGAACCCTGAAATCTGACCCTGCCTGTCACTTAGGAAATCCGCCCGCTCTGTTTACACAGGCGGGCGGATCTCCAAACTAGATTCCCCGACGATCGGGGAAGAACGGCGGCGATCGCCGCCGCTCCTCCCCTGGCCCGACTCCCGCTGTGACTGAAAACAGCGGGAGCGAGCCTCCGGCGGCGCGCGCGCGCCGCCGAGAGAGGGGAATGTCTGGTGATGTAGACCTACGTCGCCAGACGATAACGAGCCACTGTGCTGTAGTAGCAGCACAGTGACCAGTGGTAAAGCGGTTAAACAGCATTTATCAGATCGTCCCTGCTTATTGTGCATAGTTTAGTTCTGTTGGAGTATCCCACTCATCCCTTCTCCTATCCAAGTTCCTAATAAAACATGAAAACCAAAGAAACTGGACTGGTCCTTGTCTGAGGTAAAAACACTTGGAAACATGTCTGAATGTTCTACTGTAGCTAATGCTAACCCAGGGGAACTTGTTTTCAGCAGCTCCCTTGGGAGTAGTGCTACATTAGTCAATTAGAGCTGGCTAATTAGCACTATGGAAGTTTCTCCAACTTTAGAAAAAGCTTCTGTGCTTTCAAGGAGACTTGTGCCACAAAGTAGTACTCAAATCACCAGGAAGTCTAGCAAAGTCTCACCATAAGTTGCGTGACTTTCAGGTTGCGGCAGTGTGAACTGAACCCAATGGTGGGGTTGTTGCATAATAACTCCAAAGTCACAAGCTTCCTTGAACATTGCCTAGTAAAATATGATCAGGCTTAAAGAGGAAATGAACTCTGGAAGTTGTTCCCATAAAAGGAAGGCAAATGAAGGGTCATCAGCATTGCCTGTGGTTTCCAGCCAAAAAAAGGTTGATTATTCAGAGTGCTGCTGAGACATTTTCTAGACATTCCGCATAACATAAAAAATCTTCACTTTGAGTTCAGGTCCTCATAAATGTATACTGTGTATGTAAAGATACATTAGTCTAGTCTAGCATTTGAACTATTTTGGTGATTTCATAACTCAACTAAACTTGAGTTGCAATGGCACAGAAAAGCCACTATTTTTCTACAATCTGATAGTTCTTAAATAAATATTGAGATCAACAGTGTTTTAGGTTGTTTTCACAAAAAAATAAATTTTCTTGGAAAACATATTTTTTTCTCTTTATGCCAAAAAGAGTTGGGCTTAATAGCTCCACTTTTTACATTTGGCGCATTCAGTGTAAAACAATATGAATTTGGTGCACAAATCACTGTCCTAATCATGTTGCAATTGCTTTATGAATTTGGCGCAATATATTAACAAGATGGATTTACATCAGAAAAGTGGCACATCAGCTTTATTGAATTCCCCGCACTGTTGAGAATACCTACTGAGCTTTGCTGCGGTGAGGTTTCTTCTGTTCTTATACTTTTGCCTAAAATGTTTCTAAAGTCAGTAGTTTTTTTTATCTTAATGCATTCTATTTCCCCTTTTTCATAAGTCGCATTCCCTCTGTTCTTATCTGGGGGAGGAGAAACAGCAGTACGCCCATCTTCCCAGTGAATGGCTGTGGGGGGGGGGGGGGGGCTGGGATTGTCAGCACAAGTCTGATAACTAGAGGAGAGCTGGCATCACAGTTCCCAACACAGCCAGAACACTAACCACGCTGTGCTTAATGTGGTCAGTTTTTGATGTGAAAGCAGAGGGACTGGCAGGCGCACACCAGGGATTTCACACAAAGGAAGCAATACAAAGAGAACAGGATACTTTCTCATACAAGCACATGGTACATCGGCAACATATCAGGAATATGAATTGTTAGGGTGACATATTCTTTAAATGACTCCCATATGTACACCGTTTTATTTCAATTATAATACCAATTGCGCAAACATAACATGTCAATATAACTTACGCCTCAGGAAGCTCAGATGTAAATAATGCTTATTGGAGTATTGTTTAATAGTTTACATTTCATGTAGAAAAGAACAAATGTCTATTTCATTATAGTTTACCACCTCAAGAACATATGTCATGTGACATGTATTTTTATGCCATGTTGTAGTTAAAACTATTTCCATAATGTTGGCACATATTTACCTCCCTTCTCTTCTGATTTGATGCTTTCTAGGTTTTCCACTTGATAAAGCTGTTGCTTACTCAAAACTGCGTAACCCATTTCTCATTAATGACTTGGATATGCAGTATTACATCCAAGACAGGTAAAATATATTTGGTGCCATTAATGGGTCTGCATATTTTGTACTGTCTTTTAAAGGAGAATTCCAGGTATGGTATATTTTTATATAGTTTATATTGGCCCAGCTTGAACCAATATAACTATGTATATTCCACACCTTGCTGATTCCCCTGGGAGCTGGAAATCACTAAAGTAGACACTTGCTTCCCGTGCTGATTGGCTGTCCTGCTGCATTCTGAACACAGGAGGTTGGCCACTCATTATGGGTGCCATTCAGAGAATTCTTTGCATTTTCTGATTGGACAAAGTGGAGAGTATGATGTCGGAGCCCTGCCTCCCAACCTTGTCTAATCAGAGAACACTTTGCCTTCATTCAGAAAATAAAAATCATTCTCTAAACCAGGGTTATTAAATTAAAATTCATGGAGGTCCAATTAGTAAAATTTTCTTCCAGCAGAGGTGGGAACCACATGTTTGTCCACACATCACAGCCCACCTCTCCTCTTATATCACAATCCCGTTCTTACATCATTGTCATCTGCCCCTTCACAGTAGTGTTTTGAACCCTTCTTCACATCACCCCCTCCCCCCACTCAGCACTGCCACCCACAGCCGTGTCCTCTAACCCTCCCACATCACCTTCCCCCCATGACCGTGTCCTCTGCTCCTACCACATTACCTCCCCCCCTACAGCAGTGTCCTCTGCTCCTCTCACGTCACCCCTACAGTAGTGTCCTCCTCTACCCCCCTGCCCCTTCACATCACCCCCCCTTCCTTACATTACCCCTTCAACAGCACTGCCCCCCTACACCCCCACCCCCACAGCAGTGCTCCCTGCCCCTTTCTATCACATCACCCCCCACAGTAGTTCTCACTGCCCCTTTACATCACCACACACACAGTGGTGTGCTCTTCCCCATTACCTCACTCCTCCCCCTTTCACAAAATAGACCTCTCTGTATGTTCATATCATGCAGTCCCCGCTCCCCAATCTTAAGTGCCAGGTCTGCCTCGAGAGGCACAGTAGCACTGCATGAAGGATGGGAGCTGAAGTTGCGGAAGTTAACTTTGCGTATTAGGGTTCTAATGATTGGTTGCTAGGACCGCTCTGTGTCCTAGCAACCAATCATCTGCTCGGTAATATGCAAAGTTTTCTCGGGCAGCTCCCGCTCCCGCCTCCCATGCAGTGCTACTGTGCCTCTTGATCTGACCCACCTCCTGGTCTCTGCTTTGCTGTGAGAATGACAGCCGCTGAGTCTGGGGGAAGGAAGCATCTCATTTAAATGGCACAACCGTGGGTCTGGATCTGGACTTCGGTTTGTCATACGGTGATGCCTGCTCCAAATGGTGCTCATGCTGAGCGTCCAGCCTCTTGCGTTCAGAATGCAGCAGAGCAACTGCTCAGCATAGGTCCCGGAAGGAAATGGAGATAACTGGGGTAGCAGTGTGTACTTTAGTGATTTCCAGCTTCTGGGGGTTTGCCCAGGTATGGTGTGTGTGTGTGTGTGTATATATATATATATATATATATATATATATATATATATATATATATATATATAGTTACACTGGTCCATGTTCGTAACTGTGTAAAAATTTCCCGTCTGGAATTCCTCACATAATTAAATGGTTTGTGTGTTAAAAACAGTTTTGAAGTGTTAAATGAGGCATAATACATGTTTTCAAGTTACTCATGATTGTATTATTGTTGTGTAAATAGTGGGAAATTAGTGATTAGATCTTTTAATAGCTGTATGCCTGGGGACAGCCTACATGGGTCAGGCACAATGTTTGCATGCAGTGTACTAGTTGTTGATGTGGCATGCTGTTACAAAAAAACTCCAGATTTCAGTGACAGGGTTGGACCATCACAGGGAAAACATGATTGAGATGGTATAGCAAGCCATAGTAGTCCCTCTTTTAACCTCGATAAACTGCTAGAAAGCAATATTTGGTTGCTGTGAGAGGCTCTTTGCTTTAAATCCCTGTAAATCCTGGATTAGACTTGACCATTAATGCATGAAGTGATTCTTAGTTGTTAGTACCTTGTGCAATAATGTTTACACATGCAAAGTAAGCTGGGCTTCTTTTTCACACTGTGTGCCATTTTAATTTTTATTTTTTTTTTTAAACTTGATAGTGAATCAAGAGTTTTTGGACCCCTTGCCAAAATGAAGTTTGAATATTTACCATTTTTTTTCCTTTTGGATAGAGTAGGGAAGGATAAAACCCCTATCAGGTCATCTTTTGTGCCTGTGTTCTGCTATGGAAATTTCCCTTCACTCCCTATCCTGGAGATGCCACAGGAAATGAGAGGAAGTCATATCAAAGTAAGGGAAGAGAATAGTCACTGGACCATTTGTTCCTGTTCTATGAATAACCTCACCTCATCCTCTCATGGCAGCTGTAAAATTTTAGATTTCTCTTTCGTTCATTGACAGACACAGCTCCATATCTTCTTTGATCTTTGGGTTATGCTGCTGTCCTTAGGAATAGGATACTAGGCTGAAAAAAATTGACTATGTCTATAGGGCGGGCAGCACAGTGGTGTAGTGCTTTCACCTAGCAGCAAGAGGGTCGCTGGTTCGAATCCCAACCACGACACTACCTGCCTGGAGTTTGCATGTTCTCCCTGTGCCTGCGTGGGTTTCCTCCGGGTACTCCGGTTTCCTCCCACACTCCAAAGACATGCTGGTAGGTTAATTGGATCCCGTATAAAAAAATTGGCTCTACTGTGTATGTATGTGACTTAGGGACCTTAGATTGTAAGCTCCTTGAGGGCAGGGACTGATGTGAATGTACAATGTATATGTAAAAGCGCTGCGTAAATTGACAGCGCTATATAAGTACCTGAAATAATAATAATAATAATAGGGCAGTCCCAGGGGGAATACTCCCATTTCCTGCTATAGGACTTCAGTTTTTTCTGCCTAGTCAGGAGTAAGGACCTAGCTTCCTGCTGGGATCTTTGGTCCTAGCATTTTTTCCTTTTTAAACTGAACTTTTTTCCTTTTGTTATTTTCTTTTTACAATCAAGTCTGTTCCAGTGAGAACTACAATCAACTGCTGGACTGAGTGACGCATTGGATATCCTAGATCCTTACGGTCTCCCCAGTCTGGCCAGCGAGTGCATGCAGACCGCAGCTCCACGCTAGGTTGGCCACAACATAGCCCCACTGGACGGGGGCTGATCTGCAAGTGAAACGCCCCGTGAGGACGCACACGACCTTGTCGCGGCCTAAGTCGCAGCATACCTCTGACCTGCAGCACCCCCCCTGTTCCAAGATGGGGAGGTGATCTGTCCCGAGTGGTGTCTGCCGGTCCCAAAATGGGGTGAGTAGTGTCCCCCCTCCTCTCTGGGAAATTTTGGAGTGGATGCGGGCGCCTCCCCTCATGTGTACTTCCAAGCCTAATGGCGCCCCCTCCTCGCTAGCAGGGTTTTCCTGCGCTGACAACCCCCCCCCCCCCCTTCTGAGCTGTGTGTGGGGTGAGCTGTGGCTAGAGTGGGGGGGGGGGGGGGAGGGAGTGTGCTGCGGAGGCTCCATTTGCCATTCTAATGGAAGAAAGGAAAGAAATGTCCGGGGGGTGTCCCTGGCTAGGCCCCCTTGCTGGGCTTAAGTACCTGAAGGGTTCCGGTGCTCGGCAGTGGGCCGCTAGTGGCGGTATTTCCGTTTCCTCTTCCTTTCTGGCGTGCAGCAGGCAGCTTGGCACTCTGTCCTTCTAAGTCGGTGTTGGTGAGTCCCTGAGGCTGTACATACTCCCTCTTCTGCTATAGCAGTGCTGCTTGGTGCGATAGGACCTGTGGTGCAGCAGTGGGGGGTTTTACAGCATTTTTACAGCCTTTTTTGTTCAGCTATTGCTGGCGGTCCCCAGGTTACTATGGAGTCCCTAGAACACGTGTCGCCACCTGACCCACTCAGAAGCTGCGGGACCCTCTGGGTCTCAGTCCGCCATGACAGCAGTCTTGCAGTCCCTGGTGTCCAAAGTGGATAAGGCTCTTCAAAAAAGACCTAGCAAAAAGCGCCCCCCTCCTTCATCTGCAGCTTCAGATTTTGAGGTTGATTCGGCCGCCGCGGACGCGAGTCACCACACGGGGTCTGCGTCCACGCACTTGGAGTGCTCTAGCAGTGGGTTGATTCTTTTTATACTACATCTGCGCAAGAAAAGGCACTGGTGGAGGCACTGATTGCATCAGTGCGGGAAACTTTAAAAACGGAGGACACAGCTAATGCTGCGTCGGCTGCGCCGGTGCAATTTGGTACCCACAGATCATCCAAAGTGACTAAGGTGTTCCCCTTTCCTGCCTATTTAGACGAGATTGTCACTAGTCAGTGGGGTACCCTGAAACGCATGGTTGGGATACCTAAGCGTTTGCTAGGAGGTATCCTTTTGAGGAGTGCCTCTTAAAGAAACTGACAGTTCCACCGGTGGTGGATTCTCAGGTTTCCAGGTTGAATAAAGCCACACTGATCCCAGGGGAGGATGCTCCGTCTTTTAAAGACCCTGTAGACAGGAAGGTGGAATCTCTGGTCCGCTACCTTTTTACCGTGGCAGGTTCAATTTTGAGGCCTGTGTTCGCGATACCCTTGGTCTCCCAGACCGTGACAGAATGGGCAAAGCTTTTACACAAGGATTTGGAAGGGGGTCGGCAACCCCCGGAGCTGGCGGATCAGTTGTTACAGGGGTTACAGTATACAGTATCTGTGATGCTTCTCTGGATGTGGCCCCTTTGGCCTGCAAGGTGTCTGTGACAGCAGTGATTCTTCACCGCATGATTTGACTGAAATGCTGATCTGCGGACCAGGCCTCCAAAAAGGTTCGCACAGATCTCCCCTTTGTGAGGGACCACTTGTTCTGAGTTTCTATGGAAGAGATCATTTAAAGGTCTCACGGGAGATAAGTGCACCCTGCTTTCGCAGGTTACTAAAAAGCAGAGAGCCTCGCCGCAAACATGGTCCTGTCTTCTCAGCCCACTAGCAGCCCTTTCGCCCCGCGGGGTCGCAGGACAAGGGTTCTAAATCCTCCCGTACATTCTCAGGAGGTTCCAAGAAACCCTGGATTGGTAAATCAAAAGCGGGCTCCGCTGGCCCCGCAGACAAGTCTTCCTCTGCCTGAAGGGGCGCCTTAACCCATACAATGGGGTGAGGGGACGTCTTTGCTTCTTTCTGGACCCGTGGACCTCCTTCATTCAAGACAAATGGGTCCATGAGTTGATCCGGTCTGGTTACGGGATCGAGGTTCTTTCCTTCCAATCTGCGCCTGTTCCCGGATCGGCTACAGGGTCTTCTCGGGGCGGTTCAGTATTTGCTTTCGCAAAGGAGTCATTGTACGAGTTCTAGAGTCGGAACCTTTTCAGGGGTTTTATTCAAACTTATTTACTGTCCCCAGGAAGGACGGCAATGTCCATCCAATCTTGGACTTTAAGACCCTAAACCGCTTTGTGCGGGTTCGGAAATTCAGAATGGAGTCCATGCGCACGGTAGTGGCATCCCTTCATCAAGGCAATTTTCTGGTCTCTATCGATATCAAGGACGCTTACCTTCATATCCCAATCTATGTCGGGCATCAGCATTTTCTTTGCTTTGCCATAGGCGAGGAGCACTATCAATTCGTGGCATTACCCTTTGGTCTCACCTCAGCTCCTCGGGTGTTCACAAAAGTGTTGGCCCCAGTGTTAGCCTTGCTCTCAGGCAGAGGGGGATTGCGGTACTGGGGTACCTGGACGATTTCCTTCTGTGAACAGAGTCTCTGTCTGTCCTACAGGAAGATTTGGACATCACCGTGCGAACCCTGCAAGATTTTGGTTGGACATTGACTTTTTTCAAAAATCAGCTCTGACTCCGTCCAACAAATTGGACTACCTGGGCCTGACTCTGGATTCAACATCGGCTCGGGTGTTTCTTCCAGAAAGTTAAAGCATGCGATTCGGCTCCTGTTTATCATACGGCCGGTCATTTGTCAGGACTTGTATGCAAGTGCTGGGTTTAATGGTCTCCACCTTCAAGGCGGTTCTGTTTGCTCAGTTTCATACCAGACCTCTGCAAAAGGAGATTTTGGCCAAATGGGACAAGAATCCTCAGTCCCTGGACAATCTGGTCCTGTTGTGCTGGAGTATGAGGGGATCCTTGCTGTGGTGGCTCCGTACCCCGGCGCTTCAGCAGGAAAAATCCTTAATTCCTCTGTACTGGACAGTGGTTCCCACGGACACCAGGAAGTTTGGTCTCGGTAGGAGTCCAGTCTGCTGATCAATATCCTGGAAATTCGGGCGATCAGGCTTTGCCGGTTCCAGTGAACGGATCGTCTGCAGGGGTGTCTGGTAAGGATTCAATCGGACAATGCCACGTCTTAGCATATGTCAATCATCACGGGAGCATCGAGTGCCCTAGAGGCCAAAGAAGTGGCTGGCATTCTAAGGTGGGCAGAACGCTTTGTTCCAGCCCTTTCTGCTGTACACATTCCAGGGGTGGAAAATTGGCAGGCAAACTACTGCGGCAGGTGGGCAAGTGGTTAATTAAACCTTCCTCTCACCTCAACCGGAAGGTTCCAAGGTTTGTGGCAAGGTCTCGGGATCCTACCCGGTTAAAAGCTAAGAAATCTGTCTCTAGGATGATTTATCATTGCGTTTGGAAGGCGTACATTACTTGATGTAAGAGTTGGGAGGGTTCCCCCCGTTCCTTTTCGGTGTCACGTCTGCTGGAGTTTCTACAAAGAAGTGTAGATCAGCATTTGGCTTTTTTTCCAACGTCCGTGCTGATAGTTCGCCATCTGGCTCCTCCAGTAAGGCCCCCTGTGCCTCCATGGGAATCCTAATATGGTGCTGTCGCTTCTTCAAAAACCGCCTTTTGAAAATATTTGTGAACTTCCTCTGCTTACTCTGTCACAGAAGATGGCTTTCTTGGTAGCTATTTCTTCTGCACGCAGGGTCTCAGAGCTGGCTGCGTTGTCCTGTTGGTCACCTTACCTGGTGGTTCACAGGGACAAAGTGGTACTACGTCCCTGACAATCGTTCCTTCCTAAGGTCGTCTAATGCCTCGTTTTCCACTGAGCGGAACAGTTCGGGTCGGTACAGTTTGGAAGAGTTAGAATGGTCCGGTCTATTCAGGTGAGCGTTTCCACTGCAAGTCTGGCCACCAGGGACCATGCGGAGTTTACACCAAATGAGGTGTTTGTTTTGCTCTTTCATTTGATGTGAGCATTGAAGTTTTCCTGTCCGCCAATCAGTGGAATCTATCGTGTGACGCCAGTAGCTCCGCCCTAACCGAACCGTTCCATTTCCTATGGCCCTACATCTGAAGCAGGACCAGGAATGGAGCGGTTTGGTTCAGTTGTATGGACCACTTTCACAATGGAATCACTTAAATTAGCGTACCGTACCGAACTGACCCGAACCGATCCGCTCAGTGGAAACGAGGCATAAGAGTTCCACTTAAATGAAGAAATTGTGTTGCCTTCATTATGTCCTAAACTGAAACATCGAAAATAAATTGCTTGAATGTGGTTCAGGCCATCAGGGTGTACCTGGCGGCTGAGTGGATTCGCAAATATGATTCCTTGTTTGTCCTTATGGAGGGTTCTCGTAAGGGGCAGGATGCATCTGCTGCAACCATTTCCAGATGGATCAGGCAGACTGTGGTGCAGGCATATTTTATCAAGGGTCAGGTTCCTCCTTTCCCTGTTAAGGCGCATTCTACAAGGGCACTTAGTCTCTCCAGGGCCTTCCGTCATCGGGCGTGAGTGGTCCAGGTTTGCAAGGTGGCCACCTGGTCGTCTGTACACACATTCACAAAGTTTTACAAGGTGGATGTACTAGCAAAGTTTTGCAGACTGCTGTTGCAGAGGCTCCTGCCTCTTGAGGGTGTGTTTTTTCCTGGTAGGTGAGCTCCAGTTGTTCCGGGTTGAGCTCCTGGTTTACCTGTTTGGCTAAGTTTAACCCTTTTGGGAAATAGATTTATTGCTGTGTTATTTCCCACTCCTCATTTTGATACTGCTTAGGGACGTCCTAAGGGTCCAAGAAGATATGGAGCTGTGTCCGTCAATGAAAGAAAGAGAAAACTGGATTTTTGGCTTACCGTAAAATCCTTTTTTCTGATCATTCCTTTGTTGAGTTGGGTTATGTATTCTTCTGACACTGCTTGTTACAGAACTGAAGTCCTATAGCAGGAAGTGGGAGTATACCCCCTGGGACTGCCCTATAGGCGTAGTCAATTTGTTTCCGCCTAGTGTCCCACTCCTAAGGAGAGCAGCATAACCCAAGGGTCAAAGAAGATAGGGAGCTGTGTCCGTCAATGAACATCAGAGGAAAGGATTTTACAGTAAGACAAAAATCCAGTTTCCCCATCAATTTCTCTTCGAATGACCGTGGCCGCTATGTCAAATAGGCTTTTTAAGAGGATCTTAACAATTGAGGCATTCGGTGTAGCCACTGAGATTGACTATCACAGTGATGACAAGATTGGGAGGCAGTCCTACCTACTCCTAATTGTTGGTATGTGAGTAGGAGTGCAGTCACGGGGCTATGGGCAGAGCGTAGTGTATTAGTTCACCCTATCATTTTTTATGTAAAGGTGAACTAACACTTTAAACTTGCATGTCCTATGAAAGGTATGCGTTGTGAAAATCTGAAATGGGCTGAGAATCATCAAATGCTGTGAGATGCTAGTCACTCTTGCTCACTCTAATCTGGGTCCTTCTTTATTCACTGAGCAGTCATAGGAAAATAGCAGAATTCCTTCAGCGCCGGTTCACATTGCAGCGACGCTACTTCGGAGGTCGCGGTGCGAGCAGCGCGCCCGGACCTCGGAGCGGCCGCCTCACAGGTCGCCCTAGTGTGAACCGGCACATAATCACATTTATTTTTTATTTATTTTTTTTTTTTCCATAAACGATTTTATTGACAAAATTTAAAACAGACAATGTAAACAGTAAAGTATACTGAGAGCCAATGATCCCACAGTAGAACAGAGTATACATAGGCATGAAAACTTATGAAGTCATATGTTTACAGACACAATAAGGCACGATATATAATACACAGTGTGAAAGCCCATTACAAGGCAGAAAAAATCACGGGGCAGGGGGGAGGGTGAGGAGGTAAGTTGAGACATCAATTTGGAGCATAGACGGCTAGGGGTATAACGAATGAGTCTCCAAAAGGATGAGAGGCTTGCGATAGAATTAATCCATCAAGAAGGGAGAAAGTGGAGTGTTTCCTGAGGCGAGCATCAATCATGTGTCTGAAACAGGGATGTTAACATCCTAAATACAATCAGTGGGATTATAGGTAGCAAGCTTAAAAAAGGGAAAATGAAGGATAGAAAAAGTAGAAGAGAGAAGGAAGAAGGGGTATGGGAGAGAAAGAGGGAAGAAAAAAAAAAACAGGGGGGAGGGATTCAGAAAGGACTGAGCTCGGTGATGTGATGAAGCTGCGTGCGGACTCTCCTTCCTCCTTCACTGTGGTGAGCCCGGTCCAAGTGGGGTGGTACAGTCACAGAGGACAAGTCATGAAGAGCGGGTGATGGAGTTGTATTCATCTGTCTCCTTATAGCGGAGCCAGTCCAACCATTCTGCGGAAAACTTAAAGATATTTTCCCGTGAGATGGCTATTAATTCTTCAATTTCCTCAGTTTTGTTCAGCCTGCGAGGGGATAGAGGAAGAGCGCCAATGACAAGGGACGCAGAGTTTGGTGGCGGTCATCCTATGACGAGCCAGGACGGTTTGAAATGAGGACGCATTCCTGGGGGAGTAATTCAGCAGAAATCTTTCTGGAGTGTAGGGGATCTCACTAGACGTGACCTTCTTCACCGTTTCGTGAACGTATTTCAAAAAGGTTGCAACACCGGACACGTCCACCATATGTGAAGCATGGTACCAGAAGATGCATTACATCTCCAGCAGGAATCATCAATAGCCGGCGCAAATTTGTGGATTTTCGCTGGGGTTCTGTACCAGCGAGTCATGATCTTGTATCCATTCTCCTGGGCAGTAACATTAAGCGAGGTGCGGTGGGGTAAGCGGCAAACGGATTCCCAGTCCCCTTCAGTGAGGGACAGGTGTAGGTCTTTCGACCAGGCATGAGCGAACATTGCGGAAGATGCTGAAGGAGCATCGAGCAAGTGCCCGTATGGTTCTGAGATTATATGGCGTTGAGGGCGTGTACGCTCGCATATGGATTCCAGTGGTGTCCGGGGTCTTGTCCAGTTGGTAGGGGTATGTCTGGAGGAAAGAAAATTACGTATTTGAAAGAACGTCCACAATGGGAGGCCCGGAGGGCGAAGAGAAGAGTTAAGCTTTTCCCAGGTGATGGGTGCGCCATTCTTGTAGAAGTGTTTGGCCAGAACTTCTTGGTGCAGCCAGCAGGAGCGAAGAAAACCACTGGACATCCCCGGCGGGAAGGCTGGGTTGAGCCGAAGGGTCGTTAGGGGACCACAGTGAGGATCGATTTTCATTTTCTTGCGCCAAGTATCATGAATCAGTAGTGGAGGTCCAATGAAGGGGTGCGATCTAAGAGATTGTGGGACATCGGATATAGGTAACCACGGAAGGAGATGTAGCGGGGTAGTGGACCAGGTATTTTCCAACCCGACGACCGCTTTTTGGTCTGTATGTAGATTCCAATCCACTATTCTGCTGAGAAGACACGCTTTGTAATAGCTCAGTACATCCGGCAAATTCAACCCACCTCTGTGCTTGGGAGCCGTAAGGCGTGAGAACTTATTCCTGGGAGGTTTACCTTGCCAAATAAATGTCCGCCACAGAGCACGGAGAGAAGAGAAAAAGGCGGGGGGTATATGTATGGGGATTGTTTGGAAAAGGTAGAGTAGTTTGGGGAGAATGGACATTTTTAGAATAGCGGCCCTCCCAAACCAAGAGATCTGGAGATTTCTCCAGGATTTCAAATCCACCCCAATGGCAGACAGTAGAGGTTGGTAGTTAGCGGCAAAGAGACTCGCAAGGTCTGGCGGGATATGAATACCTAGGTGTGGAAGTGATGAGGTTGTCCATACGAAAGGAAAATTAGATTGACACCGTTCCACCTCCGAATGCGGAAGGGAGACGTTAAGAGCCATCGACTTTGAATGATTAACTTTAAGGTTGGATAGGGAACCGTAATACTCCAGGTCTCTCATCAAATTCGGGATGGTTATATGTGGTTGCGACAGGAAAAGGAGCATGTCGTCTGCGAACGCAGCTACCTTATGGGTGGAACCACCCACTTGGACGCCGTGAACATTAGGGTTCTGACGGAGCATATTCAGGAAGGGTTCGAGGGATAAAACAAAAAGGATAGGGGACAGGGGACATCCCTGTCTCGTGCCATTAGTTAAGCGAAAGGCGTCCGACAAGTGGCCGTTGACCCGAACCCTGGCAATTTGGTCCGTGTAAGGCGCCTGGATGCTTGAAAGCATCCGAGATCTTCTTCCGATGGATTCCAGGGTCTGCAACAGGTAATCCCAGGCCACTCTGCCGAACGCCTTTTCGGCATCCAGAGAAAGGAAAAAAACGGGGACTTTCTTTGCAGTCAGCCAATGATGTATGTTAAGGGCTTTTGTAGTGTTATCTCTCGCCTCCCTGCCAGGGACAAAGCCCACCTGATCAAGGGAGACGAGAGATGGTAGGAAAGGGAGAATCCTATTGGCCAAAATCTTGGCGTATAACTTGGCATCAACGTTTAAAAGAGAGATCGGTCGATAGCTTGTCACTAAAGAAGCGTCCTTTCCTGATTTTGGGATCACCGAGATATGCGCCTCCAGCAGAGAAAGAGGATGGGAAGGGGATGTGGCAAGACTCCCAAAGGCACGAAGAAAATGTGGTGTAAGAATGTCGGCAATAGAGCGGTAATACTGGAGCGAAAGCCTGTCTGGGCCCGGGCTTTTCCCCGGCTTCATTTCCTTAAGGGTGCGATGTAGCTCTGCTCCAGATATGGGGGCCTCCAAGTAGTCAGCATCCGCTTCGGAAAGATGGGTCATGCCATGCGACTGGAAGAAGGCATCCAGTTGGGCCTTCCTGGTTTCTGGAGAGGGTTGAACAGCAAGGGAATCAGAAAGGTTGTACAGTTTCCTGTAATAGGACTCAAACTGTTTGGCTATAGCGGGGTTAGAGTGGTGAGAGGTGCCAGAGGCATCCCTGATAAGATGTACCGAGGACCAGGCATTCTGCGTACGGACTGCACGAGCTAGGAGGCGACCACTCTTGTTCCCCTGCTCATAAAATAACTTGAGTGAGAGAACCAATCTGCGGTGAGCCTGGAGACCCAGCTTGTCACGTAACTCAGTGCGAACTGCCGTCAGTTCCGACAAAGTGGATTGTGCAAGGGAGCATTTAAAAGATTTTTCGAGCATTTCAAGTCTGGAGTAGAGGTCCGCAAGTTCCTTCTGTCGAGCCCGTTTAAAGGAGGCCGACAAAGAGAGAAATTCTCCCCGGATCACACACTTGTGTGCCTCCCATTGGGTCAACGCTGAGGTGTCAGGGGTGTCGTTCAGATCAAAATATTCCATCAGGGTATTTTGGAGCTTCGCAAACCACTGCTTTGTCTCTTAGAAGCGAGGCATTAAGTCTCCAGGATTTACATCTCGTTTCGATTTCCGGAAACTGAAGGGACAAAGTAATCGGATTGTGATCAGATAACACACAGGGTTCAATAGTGGAGGAAGTTAGGTAAGGGAGTTTCGGTTGGGATAAAAAGAGATAGTCGATTCTGGAGAATTTCTGGTGGGGTGAGGAAAAGAATGTATAGTCTCTGGTGTCTGGGTGGGTAAGTCTCCAAGTGTCATGGAGTCGGAGGGAGTGGAGCTGAGCAGTGATTTGGCGCAGTGCCTTGTAAGGAAGGACCGAAGAGCCCGTGGAGGAGTCGAATAAGGGGTTCAAGGGGGCATTGAAATTGCCACCAAGAATCAGGAGGCCGGACGGAAACTCCTGAAGTTCCTGAATGGCAGAGCGAAAAAAAAAGCCACCTGTTTGCTATTAGGTGCGTAAAGATTCGCGATCGTGATTGGGCGGGAGGCGAGGAGCCCCTTAACGAAGAGGAACTTGCCGTTGGGGTCTGCCTTAGTGGCTAATAATTTGAAGTCTACCTGATGAGCCAAGAGGATCGAGATCCTACGGGATTTGGCGCCTTTCGTCGTGGCATGAAATCCCGTAGGAAAGCGTTTGTTGGAGAGGAAGATCGGGTCACCAGTCCTAAAATGGGTTTCTTGGAGTAGAAGAATTTGCGCCCGGAGCCTATGTGCTTCCACTAACGTTTGGGAACGCTTCTCCGGGACGTTGAGACCTCGAGAGGATCTTAATGCGTTTCTGTATCTGCATCACCTCAGGGGCGGGCATGGTGGGAGGGAAATGGGGGAGAGAGAGAAAAAAAAAAGAGAGAGGGGGGGGGGGGGAAGTGGGTGGGAGGAAGAGAAGGGGAAAGGAGTAAAAAGGAAGAGGGGGTGAGAGGCGCTAAGGACAAGAAGGAAAAAGAGTGAGAAAGAGAGAAGCCCCCGTATAGCTTACCCGGGGTACCGGTCAAGCTCTAATCAGAGGGGCGAGGAAATGTGCACTTGGTGCTTGGGGTCAACAGGAGCCGGTAGTTACCCAGGCAAACACTAAACAACTGTGGGACAGCACGGCACTGGGGGACAGCAGGTAAATGATAGGGATAGTGGTGTCTCAGGAGATGAGTTGAAACTAAATAAAATCTGGCCATGGGTTGCCAGAAGGGTGCCAGAATCAGCATAAAATTGAATGGGTAGTGGGGTAAAAGATAACAAGGGGATAATTACCCCAGGATAAACAAAGATTCCATGCAATACAATAATATCCAACTCGCCATGCCCATGCCGGGTCTGCATCAAGGGTGCAGATCCAGGATGGGCGCAGTTCAGCAACAGGTGAACGGTGCATTACAACAAAACGGCACAACTTAACACAGCAGTATGCATAGAATGCGTGACGGCTGAACTGCATACCTTAGCGCAGCAAAAAAGAAAAAAATATTAACGGTGCATAAGCATATAACATTATACAGCAGGCAAACAACTTTAATCCTGATACGCTTTAACATGTAAGTTTAATGCTGGCTTGAGACCAAGCATGTGGAGGCAGATATAGATCGGCTCACAGAGGGGTATACAGAAGAAGAGATGGGCAGGGAGAGGAAGGGATATGGGAGAGAATAGGGGGAAAAATGGGGGAGAGGTTACCTGGGAAGAAGAAGAAGGTGAGGAAGAGGGGACAAGAAAGGGAGGGGGAAGCAATATACTGAACTAAAGGATAATAAGGGGGATAACTACCCCCTGATAAACAATGATTCTGTGCAATCCAATAATACCCAAATCGCCATGCCCATGCTGGGTCTACAGCAAGGGAGCCGACCCAGGATGGGCGCAGTTCAGCAACGGGTAAACGATGCAGTACAGCAAAACGGCATGACTTAACACAGCAGCAGGCATAGAATGCGTGACAGCTGGACTGCATATTATAGCTCAGCAAAATATTAACAGTGCATAAACATATATCAATATACAGCAGACAAGCCATTGAAACCCTGATACGCTTTAACATATACGTTTCACGCTGGTGTGGGACTAAGCGTGTGGAGGTAGAGATAGATAGATCGGCTCACTGAAGGGTATATAGAAGAAGAGATGGGAAAGGAGAGGAAGGGGTATGGGAAAGAGTAGGTGGGAAATGGAGAGATTACCTGAGAAGTAGAAGAAGGTGAGGAAGAGGGGACAGGGAAGGGAAGGGAAAGCAATGTAAGAGAGCAATTACCTGTGACCAAGCTCCTGGCTGCCTCCAGGAACCTGCCTTCCCCAGGTAAGGGAATATTTTTCTGAGAATGCATCTGGACATCAGCAGCACACTGTCCCGAGGCAGCTTTGGGACAGCACACCGGGATCGGGCTAAAGGTGACTATCTGACAAATAGCATCCCGATGGCATGAGGTGCAAGGAGCCCCTCGGTGGTTGTAGGGGAGGCAACCAGGAGGAGAGGTGACAGAGGGAAGCAGGCTGAGGAGGAGAAGTGATGTATTTAGCGGAGGACGAGTTGCACCAGAGGACAGCAAGATCAGAGGGTCAGAGGGATAGCAGCTAGCAGAGAGGAAAGGTGGCGGGCCAAACGGCAAGTTATTTCCCCCCCCTCCCCCCCAGCATCTGGACATGATTCATCTGCACCGTTCGTAAACCAGAGACCGACACTGTCTTCAGGTACAGTCCCTCCATACGCTGTGCAGTGTGGCGGTCCCAGCCGTGCACAGCGTTCCCAGAACCTAGAAGGGTGGCAAAAGCTAGGGAGCGCCAGATGGTCAGATCCGGGGGGAGGGGGGGAGACCGTACCATGAAGTCACTAGGCTGCAGAGCAGGATGGGCAGCCACCAAGGCGACAGGGACCCTGTGCTCTGTCAGTGTGGGCAAGGTGCCATCAGCTCAGCAGGGTAGCGGGGGAGATGCGATAGAGCTGATAAGAGTGACGGCAGCAGCTAGCAGCGTAAAGGGGATCCGGCAGCTGTCCATGGCAGGAACAAACGGAGAGAAGTCCGAGGGGGGATAAGGGGGAGCCAGGGGAGAAGGGCAGAAGCTGGAATGGATGGTGATCAAGCGGTGTCAGTACAGTGAACCGTATGGGGAGCCACTACGCTCAGGCTGCATGCAGGACAAGGAGGGGGCAGAAATCTGGGTGGCAGGAGAAGGTACAGAGAAGATAGGGACAGCACATGAGGACTCACATTTGCCGGCATCAGGGTTGAAAGGAGCCACAGGTTCAGATCAGTCCAGGCGCTCCCTCCGCTGAGATGGGGAATGGAGGGGACTGACCCGGTGTTCTTCCCGCAAGCGGCCAGGTGTAGAGCTGGAATGAGATTGATGTCGCCTGTGTCGATTGCGTTGGGCTTTCGGAGTGGACGAGGATGTGACCGGTACCCAGGGCTCCGGAGCGTAAAAGGAACTATACCAGTCCGGTAAGTCAATGACCCGGATATCCATGGCTTCACAGAAGGCGGGGAGATCTTCAGGGGTTCTGAGAGCCGCATATCTTCCACGGAAGGAGGCCGAGAGACAGAAGGGGAATTGCCATCTGTAGGTTATGCCTCTGGTGTGGAGAGACTCCAGGAGGAGACGCAGGGCCCTCTGGTGTTGCAGCGTGATGGCAGAGAGGTCCTGGAATAACTTGACCTCCCATCCTTCATAGGCTATGCGATCCCGGGTTCTAGCCTTCCTCAGGATAGCTTCTTTCACAGGGTAGCTGACTAGACAAGCAACAACATCCCTCAGGGGATCTGATTCACCGCCTCTCGGCCGCAGGGCGTGGTGAGCCCGCTCAAATTCCACAGGAGTGTCCGCAGGACGTTCCATAAGGTCATTAAATATGGCGGTCAGTGCGGGCACAAGTGCAGGAGGTTCCACCGTTTCAGGAAGACCGCGCAGGCGAATATTGTGCCTCCTGCCACGGTTGTCGAGATCTTCCAGGTGTCGGTTGATCTCGATGAGATGGGCAGTGTGAGAGTCTGTCGACCGTTGGAGCTGTCTGATGGCGGTGGCCTGGGTAGCAGAGGACTTCTCCGTCTCAGTCAGCCGTGCTGTGACAGACCGCAGCTCAACTGTAAGCTCCGATATGGCAGAGCCCCGAGTGTTCTTGATATCGGCTGCAATGGACTGCAAGTCTGCCAGGCTGGGTAGCGGAGTCGCCATGGCCGTTCCAGACAGGGGTGGTATGAAGGAAGCAGACAGCGTGTCAGACGAGCGGGGTGCGGGAGATAGTGAGGCCGCCCTCAGGCCTTCTCGCTGGGTCCGGAAGAGAGCAGGGATGTTTCCAGATAGCTGGGTACCCTGGTCGGGTGGTGCTCGGCTGGCAGAGGCACTGCGACCCGATCGGACCATTGTGGGGTGAAGATGAGACACCAAAAATAGTAACATTAGTCCCCCAGTGCAGAGAGCTCCTCTAACATGTGGCCATTCAGGTCCGGTGCCAAGCCACGCCCCTCAATCACATTTATATAATATGGGATGTTATGTAAGTAGTAGCACGATGCACAATCTCTGTAATGTTGTGTAAAAGCTGACTCATGTAATGTCTGTCCACTCCTCATCCTATAGGAGGGAAGTATACCGAATTTTGCAGCAGGAGGGAATTGATCTTCCTCGCTATGCTGTACTCAACAGAGACCCCGACAAGCCAGATGGTGAGTTTGATTTTGCAAATAGTCATGGCAGAACTTTTATATTCACAAGGATATAAATATGGTGGGCTTAGATGTGCTGCTTTTAGGTAACATAAAGCCATTTGTTCTCAAGGATCCTCATACTTTTTATTACAAATTTACAGTTTGTGATGCAGTCCTTAAGGTGCAAAGATAATGTTCATACCTTACAATTGACAAAGCATGGAAGAAGCAATTCACTCCCTTCTCTGAAATTGAAATTTGCATTGGCTGCTTCCTTATTAAAGAAAAGCGAACAAGCATCCTTACCAACAACAATGACCTAGGTGGATGCAACATCGATCAGATACTGCATCTGCCCCGCCAGCTCTGTAGTGAGAACTGAGCAATGAAATACCACTGAATTCTCAGTTCTCCCCTGCGCTCTGAGTAGAGAGCTGGGACTGTCAGTCTCCGGCTGTCTGCTCTGCCCCTCCAGTGCTCACTGGAGTGCTGGGCTGTGGAGGGGGGAGTAAGGAGCTGGCTTAGACTCTCAGGCAAATCACTGAGAGGCTGAGCCAGGTGCCTGACCAGGCTTCTGGGTGGGTCGGGATCTCTTAAGAGCCTGGACTGGCTCTGTGATGTCAACTGAAGCCCGCTGCCGGCTAAAAATGGGTCACAGGAGTGCAGAATTAACTGCACTCCTGTGATCCATTGGAGAATTATAGCCAAAAAAGCTTTCGCCATACTTCTTTAACCAACTCATCAGATGATGTGTAGATGCCACATTAGTCGGTATTACCGCCTTATTATTTAGACTGTACGGATGTTAATCCCTCATGTCCTCCTATACCAATTGTACACAAATTACTGTATGTATTATCTCTCATTGAACATGTTAATATTTCATACACTCAATTTGTGGAAATCTATCTACATATGCTGCTTGTTGTTTTATTTTCTTCGATAAAACCACTAAACACATTGAAATGAAAATTAATACTCATCATGCAAATATCCTATTTAAGTTAATTAATTGACTTAAATGTTATATTGTTGTTTGGTCTTTTTGTAATTTTCATTAATTCAGATATAGGTTAATATTTTGAGCACTGAATAAGTTGAATGTTCTTACCATTTTACAGAGTGTAATCTAATTGAAGGCGACGATCAGGTAGAAGTGAATGGAGAAATCTTCCCAAAGCCATTTGTAGAAAAGCCAGTTAGCGCAGAAGACCACAACGTATATATATATTACCCCACGTCAGCAGGAGGTGGAAGCCAAAGGCTTTTCAGAAAGGTATGCTGCTTTTGATCCAATATAAGCTTGAAAAATCTCCTTTCATGTGAGGGCTGCCTGTCTGCTGGCCATAACTTTCTGCAACTTCTTGGATTTCCTGCATG
Organism: Pelophylax lessonae; assembly: GCF_965119305.1. Lineage (NCBI taxonomy): Eukaryota > Metazoa > Chordata > Amphibia > Anura > Ranidae > Pelophylax > Pelophylax lessonae. The sequence goes on along the minus strand of NC_138771.1, from coordinate 72,256,354 downwards.
ACTCTTGGACAAGATCTGTCTCTTGGGTGGAGCTCTAAGGTATTCCCAAACCTCCATTCTAAAGCCTAGTACATGCTTCTAGCTTTTTTTCATTTAACCCAGTGGGCTGAACGAAAAAAAAAAAACTGACAGCTCAGGTCAGAGCGGCTGTACTAACAATCCCTTGTTAGTACAGAGATCTCCCCTGCTGGTCTTTTGTGTTCTGACAGGGGGAGGCCCCCCTCCCCTGCCATTGTCTGAAAGTGGTGAACGGGAGTCGGTTGGCAGACCTCTTTCAGTCAACACTCCTTCGACACACACACAGGTCGAATGTAGGCTATTTTCTATTGAACTGGCTGATGCCGCCCGACATATGGCCCACATGTAAGGACTTTAGGCCTATGTGCACCTGAGCACACACCCTGCTGGTCCTTCACAAAACCCGGACACTGGGTTGGAGATTCCGTCCCACCCAAAACACTATGAAATCTCTAAACTATAGAGCACCATCCAGGAATACCAAAACAAAACAACAAAAGCAGTTTTCTCTTTCGTTCACTGACAGACACAGCTTCAAGTCTTCAGACCACTGGGCTTATGTTCTTGCTCTTTAGGAGTAGGACTAGGCGAAAACCTTTTCGGTTACGCCCCTGAGGAAGTCCCAGAGGGTATACCATCACTTCCTGCTGTAGGACCCCAGTTTTTTCTGCCTAGTCAGGAGTAAGGACCTGACTCTCTGCTGGGATCTGCGGTCCTGGTATTTTTACCAATAGAAATGGAATTTCTTACTTTTTTCTTTATTATATTTGTTCCTGTGTGAACTACAATCAACAGTAAGACTGGGCGACGCACTGGATATTCTAGATCCTTACGGTCTTCCCAGTCTGGCCTATGAGCGTGACCCAACTATTAGCTCCGCGCTAAGTTGGCCGCAACATAGCCCTGCTGGATGGGGGCTGACCGGCGAGTGAAACACCTCGCGTGGTCGCATAGCCCTGGTCACGACAACAGTCACGACCAAAGTCGCAGCGTACCTCAGGCCGCAGCACCCCCATTCCAAGATGGTGCGGTCGACTACTGGGTGTGGCGCCCGCCTGGTGACCGTGGTATGGTGAGTAGTGTCCCCCCTCCTTTCCTCTGGAATTGCAGGGGTGGTCGTGGGTTTCCCCTTGGGGATGGTAGGCCCCTCCTGTGCCTTTCTCTCCCTTTTGCTTCCATCCTTTCCCTTTTGTGAGGTTCCCCTCTAAGTTGGTGCCCTCATCTGTCCCTTGGCCCCCTTTTGGGGGCATGGGTGAAATTGGGTAGGGGGCGGCATGGTGCTGTGCTGAAGGAGCGGTGGGTAATGCTGCTGTCGGCCCCCTGTACGGGGTGTCCGTACCTGGCTGCTGCAGGGGTGGTCTCTGGGAGGTTATCCCTCCTGGGGTCTGTGAACTTTTCCCTGGGGTCCTGTACAGCACCACTTGTTGCCGCCATTTTCTCGGTATTCCTGGCTTTGGCGGCCATTTTTATGTAGTCCAGCGGCAATGTTTTTGGTTTCCCCATAGAGTTTCCATTTTCCTGTAGTCTGATGCAGTGCTGAGGCTGCGGGGGCCTCTAGTGTCAGGTCAGCGTTTCCTCTTCCTGCAGTGTGGCAGATCGTTTTGGCAATCGGGTGGTGAGTCTCTGGGGGTATATATATCCTTCCTCTGCTGTATACAGCACTGCGGGTGCGCTGATTCTTGTGATGCCCAAGCGGTGCACAGGGGGGAGGGGGCCTCGCGTTTTATTGAAAAAAAAAAATGTTTTCTTTGTTGAGCAGCGCGGTTACGTTTAACCCTTTATGGTCATGGAGCCTATGGAGCATGTTTCACCACCCTGATCCACTCCTAGAAGCTGCGGGACCCCCTGGGTCTTAGTCTGCCCTGGCGGCCATGATGGCAGCCCTGCAGTCGCTAGTAGCCAAAGTAGATATGGCCCTGCAAAGGAGACCTGGCAAGAAGCGCCCCCCTGCCTTCACCTGTATCCTCTGCTTCCTCAGATTCTGAGGTGGATTTGGCCGCCGCGGACAAGAGTCAGCCCACTGGGTCTGCGTCCACGCACGCGGAGTGCTCTAATAGGGAGTATGAGTCGTCCTCCTATGCAGCCTTTTATGAAAAAGCGCTGGTGGAGACCCTGATTGTATCAGTGCGGGAAACTTTAAAGTTGGAGTCGGCGACCCTGGTGCAATTTGGCACACGCAAATGTTCCAAGGTGTTTCCTTTTCCTGCTTATTTTGACGAGACACTAGTCAGTGGGGTTCCCTGAAATGCATGGTTGGCATTCCTAAGCGTTTTGTTAGGAGATATCCCTTTGAGGAGTCTCTTCTGAAGAAACTAACAGTACCACCGTCGGTGGACTCTCAGGTTTCCAGGCTAAATAAGGCCACACTTTTGCCGGTGGAGGATTCCCTGTCTTTTAAGGAACCTGTGGACAAAAGAGCTGAGGCTCTGGTCTGGTACCTTTTCACCGTTGCTGGTTCAATTTTAAGATCGGTGTTTGCTATCACCTTGGTATCCCGGACCTTAACGGAATGGGTTAAGATTTTGCGCCAGGATCTGGAGGGGAGTCAACACCCTTCTGAGCTGGCGGATCAGTTGATCCAAGGTCTACAGCATATTTGTGATGCATCCCTGGATGAGGCCCCCTTGGCCGACAGGGTTTCTATAACGGCGGTGATCCTTCGACGCATGATCTGGTTGAAGTACTGGTCAGCTGACCAGGCTTCTAAAAAGGTACTGACTGATCTTCCTTTTGTAGGTGACAGTTTGTTCTGTGCCTCTTTGGAAGAGATCATTAAGGGTCTTACGGGAGGCAAGAGTACATTGCTTCTGCAGACTGCTATGGGCAAAGAACCTCGCCGTAAGCGGGGTCTTATCTTTTCGGCTAACAAGCGGCCCTTTCATCCGGCTGGTTCACAGGAAAAGGGCTCGAGATCCACCTGTAACTTTGCGGGAGGCTCCAAGAGACCCTGGAATAGTAAGTCCAAAGCGGGCACTTCTGGTTCTGCAGACAAGCCTTCCCCAGCCTGAAGGGGCACCTTTACCCACGTCTGGTTCGGTTACAAGATCGAGTTTCGGTCCTTGCCTCAGGCAAGGTTCTTTCCTTCCGACTTACGCCTGTCTCCAGAGTGGCTACAGGGCCTCTACGGAGCACTGAAGGACCTGTTAGCACAAGGAGTTATTGTGCCAGTTCCAGAGTTGGAACGTTTTCAAGATTTTTATTCAAATCTGTTTACAGTTCCCAGGAAGGAAGGCAAGGTTCGTCTGATCTTGGATCTCAAGGCTCTTCACCACTTTTTGCGGGTTCAGAAATTTAGGATGGAGTACATCCATACAGTAGTAGCTTTCCTGCATCAAAGAGATCTGCTGGCCTCTATCGATCTCAAGGACCAGCGTCAAGGATTCAGCGTCAGCCCAGGTGTTTCTTCCTCAGACGAAACTTCTGAAGTTATAGGATGCTGTTCGGCTCCTGTTGTCCAACCATCGATCCTCACTTAGGACTTGCATGCAAGTACTGGATCTGATGGTCTCCACCTTCGAGGCCGTTCCATTTGCGCAGTACCACACCAGATCTTTGCAAAGGGAGATTCTGATCAAATGGAACAACGATCCCTTCTGATTGGACAATCTTTTTCTGTTGAGTCGAGGTTCGAGGGAGTGTCTCCTATGGTGGCTCCACTCCCCGGTTTTAAGTCTGGGGAAATCCTTTCTTCCCCTGTATTGGTCTGTAATCACGACGGATGCCAGTCTGTCCGGATGGGGAGGTGTCTTGGGAGTGTGTTCGGCCCAAGGTGTCTGGCCTCGGGAAGAGTCCAGGTTGCCGATCAACACCCTGAAAATTTGGGCGATCAGACTTTTGTCTTAATGGGGACAGATCGTCTGCAGGGATGCCCTTTGAGGATACAATCGGACAATGATATGGCTGTGGCATATGTTAATCTTCAAGGGGGCACAAAGAGTGCCCTGGCGGCCCGGGAAGTGGCTGGCACCTTAAGGTGGGCAGAACTTTGTTCCGGCCCTCTCTGCTGTGCACATTCCGGGGGTAGAGAATTGGCAAGGGACTATCTCAGTTGGCAGACGTTGGATCCGGTCCGGAATGGTCTATTTACCCGAAGGTTTTCCATCAACTGTGTCCTCCGTGGGGGACCCCCGATGTGGACCTGCTGGCTTTCTGTCTAAACAGAAAGGTGCAGAGGTTCGTGTCAATGTCTCAGGATCCTCTGGCCGACGATGCAGATGCTCTGGTGGCCACTTGGGGTCAGTATCGTCTGATTTACGCCTTTCCTCCAATCAACTTCTGTCGAGACTGCTACGCGGAATCAAGGTGGAAGGAATTCCAGTCATTCTGGTAAAACCAGATTGGCCTCGTCGGTCTTGGTATACAGGCCTGGTAAGGCTGGTAGCAGACGTCCCTTGGAAACTTCCTTCTCAGGGAAGATCTTCTGTCTCAGGGACCGATCTTCCTTCCTGCTTTACGGTCGCTGGCTTTAACGGCGTGGCTCTTGAAAGCCAGGTGCTGAAAGGCCGAGGGCTGTCGGAGTCGGTGATTCCTACGCTGTTGAAAGTTAGGATATCTACCTCCAGAAAGGTTTATCATCGAGTTTGGAAAGCGTATATTTCTTGGTGTGAGTCTCGGGGGGGGTTCTCCCCATTCCTTTTCTGTGTCTCTCTTGTTAGAGTTTCTACAATTGGGTGTTGATTAACGTTTGGCTCTGGGCGCCATCAAGGGCCAGATTTCCACCTTGGCTATTTTTTTCCAAAGGCTGTTGGCGGCGAAGTCCTTGATTCACACTTTTGTGCAGGGAGTTCGCCATCTGTCTCCTCTGGTGCGATCCCTGGTACCTCCATGGGATCTCAGTTTGGTTCTGTCGGTACTTCAAAGGCTTCGAAAATATTAGAGAAATTCCTCTTCTCACTCTGTCCCAGAAGGTGGCATTTTTAGTAGCTATTACTTCCGCACGTCGCGTGTCGGAGTTGGCTGCCTTTTTCTTGTCGGTCACCTTACTTGGTGATTCATAGGGACAAAGTGGTGTTGAGACCCTGTCAGGCGTTCCTTCCTAAGGTTGTCTCAGGGTTTAATTTGAATGAAGACATTGTGTTTCCGTCCATATGTCCTAAGCCGCAACATCCTAAGGAAATTGCCTTGCATTCTTTAGATGTGGTAAGGGTGATTCGGGTGTACCTGGTGGTAACTGAACCGATTAGGAAATCCGATTCTTTGTCTGTTCTTACGGATGGACCTTGTAAGGGGCAGGCCGCATCTGCTGCGACCATTTACAAGTGAATCAGGCAAACGGTTGTGCAGGCTTATTTTATTAAGGGTCAGGTTCCTCCTTTCCCTGTTAAAGCACAAAGGTACTTAGTGCCTCCTGGGCCTTCCGTCATCAGGCGTCAGTGGTTCAGGTGTGCAAGGCGGCTATCTGTTCGTCTGTACACACATTCTCAAAATTTTAAAAGGTGGATGTACTTGCATTTTCGGATGCGGTGTTTGGCCGCAAAGTTTTGCAGGCTGCGGTTGCGGAGGCTTCCGCTTCTAGAGGGTGAGCTCCTGTTGTTACCTGGTTGGCTATGTTTAGCCTTGTTGGGAATTCTGCATTTGCTGTGTTTTTTCCCAGACTTGAAGCTGTGTCTGTCGGTCAACGAAAGAGAAAACTGGATTTTTGTCTTACCGTAAAATCCTTTTCTCTGAGGTTCACTGACAGACACATCACCCGCCCCTCTGTTGGGGTTGAGTTATTTGTTCTTCTGACACTGCTTGTTACAAATTGGGTCCTACAGCAGGAAGTGATGATATACCCTCTGGGACTGCCCCAGGGGTGTAACGAAAAAGGTGTCTGCCTAGTGTGTGTGTGTGTGTGTGTGTGTGTATATGTATGTATGTATGTGTGTATATATATATATATAAGTACAGTAAAACTGCAGGAAAGGGCACTGGGGGGCAAACTAATGTCAATTAGTCTCTCTTATCACTACCCTGTCATCCAGTCCCCGCCAGCTCTTCTCAACTTTTAACTCTCTACTTCGTCCCCCACCCCCTCTACTCACTAACTCACTCACTGCCCAAGAGATTGCCAATCACTTCAAAGACAAGGTTGATACAATATGTGAGGACACCTCCACTGCGTGCACATCTTCCCCACTCAGCATACCTTGCCTAACAGCACAGTCATCACTCTCCTCCTTTGAACTGGCGACTACTAAAGAGGTTAAAAAACTGTTTTCAGATGCCCACCTAACCACCTGTTCCCTGGATCTGTTCCCTCACAACTACTACGGACACCCTCTTACTCTATCCTATGCTCCCTTACTCACGTCTTCAATCTCTCCCTCTCTAGTGGCACCTTCCCCTCCCCTCTAAAACATGCACAGATCACTCCCATACTTAAAAAGCCCTCTCTAGACCCCACCAACCTGAACAACTTAAGACCCATTTCACTGCTCCCATTCACTTCTAAACTTCTAGAACGCTTAGTCTACAACCGTCTCAGCTCCTACCTCAGCGAAAATAACTTTCTTGATCCCTTACAGTCTGGCTTTCGCTCGCAGCACTCTACAGAAACTGCCTTACTAAAACTCACAAACGATCTACTAACTGCTAAAACCTATGGCCACTACTCCATACTTCTATTACTCGACCTTTCTGCGGCCTTTGATACTGTTGACCACCCGCTCCTTTTTAATAAACTCTGTTCCCTTGGCCTCCAAGATTCTGCTCTATCTTGGTTCTCCTCCTACCTATCACAGCGCTCCTTCAGTGTTACCCACAACTCTACCTCCTCCTCCCCATTGCCCATTTCTGTGGGGGTTCCCCAAGGCTCTGTTCTTGGACCCCTAATCTTCTCTATCTACACCGCCTCCCTTGGTCACTTGATAACCGCCCACGGCTTCCAATACAATCTATATGCTGATGACACTCAAATCTATCTGTCTACTCCTCACCTCACTCCTTCAGTCTCCTCTCGCATTGCTAACTTACTGACATATCAACATGGATGTCGCACCACTTTCTCAAACTAAATCTCTCTAAAACTGAGCTGCTAATATTCCCTCCCGTCCGTGCCCCCCTCCATGACTTTTCTATCAAAATTTGTTATGCAATCATCAATCTCTCCCCTCATGCCAGGGTACTAGGTTTAATCCTGGACTCTGACCTGTCCTTTCAGCCCCAAATCCAATCATTGTCAAAAGCTTGTAGACTTCACCTCCGCAACATCTCTAAAATTCGCCCCTTTTTAACAACTGAAACCACCAAGCTACACATTCACTCCCTAGTTATTTCTCACCTCGACTATTGCAACTCCCTTCTCATAGGCCTACCACTTCATAGGCTATCCCCTCTTCAGTCTATCATGAACGCTGCTGCCAGGCTTATCCACCTTACCAACTGCTCAGCGCCTGCCTCCCCTCTTTGCCAATCCCTACACTGGCTCCCGATTGCCCAGCAAATTAAATTCAAAATACTAACCACAACATACAAAGCCATTCACAACTCTGCCCCGAGCTACATCACCAATCTTATCTCAAAATATCCCCCCAACCGTCCTCTCCGCTCCTCTCAAGGCCTCCTACTCTCAAGCTCCCTTGTCTCCTACTCTCATGCTCATCTCCAGGATTTCTCCAGGGCCTGTCCCATCCTCTGGAACGCGCTACCTCAACCTATATGGCTATCTCCTACTCTAGCTGCTTTCAGGCGATCCCTGAAAACGTATTTCTTCAGGGAAGCCTATCACACCGCCAACTAATCTGCCATCAGCTCATTCCCTACTCTTACCTCTTGTAACACCTGCCCCACCCCATTAGATTGTAAACTCTTCTGAGCAGGGCCCCCTAAATCCTCTTGTATTTTATTGTATTGTATATGTACTGTCTCTCTCTAATATTGTAAAGCGTTGTGTAAATTGCTGGCGCTATAGAAATCCTTAATAATAATAATATTAATTTATTTTATTTTGTAATGTAATCCAATAGGATTACAATATATCAGTGTGTTTGTGTGTTTACTATTTGAATTTGCCGCCGGCTCCACCCCCTGCGACGTGATGCTCGCAGGAGACGGAAGTCGGGGCTCACAGCATTGGGCGGAAGATCCGGCCGCCGTATGCTGCAGTGACACATCGCGGGATCCCGGGGACAAGGTAAGTAACCTCTACCAGGATCCAGCGATGCTCCCTGGCGGTACCCCGAGTGTGGCTTGGGGTTACCGCTAATGGCACTAAAATTCCTCCCCGATCCACATTCGGGAATACCGCCAGGGAGGTTAAGAGGCTACAGTACATCTGTGGTGCTTGAACGGCATGGCTATTGAAAGCCAGGTGCAGAAGAACAGAGGGCTTTCGGTGTCCGTGATTCCGAAGCTGTTGAAAGCTAGGAAATCTACTTCCAGGAAGGTTTATCATCGAGTTTGGAGGGCATACATTACTTGGTGTGAGTCTCGAGGGGTTTCTCCCCCTTCCTTTTCTGTGTCTCGTCTGCTGGAGTTTCTACAACTGTAGATCTACGTTTGGCTCTAGGCACCAAGGGTCAGATTTCCGCCTTGGCCATAATTTTTCAAAGGCCGTTGGCTGCAAATTCCTTGGTTCACACTTTCGTGCAGGGGGTTCGCCATTTGGCTCCTCCGGTGAGATCCCTGGTACCTTCGTGGGATCTCAATTTGGTACTGTCGGTACTTCAAAAGCCTCTTTTGAAAATATTTGTGAACTTCCTTACTTACTTCTGCGCTTAGGGTGTCGGAGTTGGCTCCATTGTCCGGTTGGTCACCTTACCTGGTGGTTCGCAGAGACAAAGTGGTGTTACGACCCTGTCAGGTGTTCCTTCCTAAAGGGCGTCTCGGGGTTTCATTTAAATGAGGATATTGTGTTGCCATCTTTGTGTCCTAAGCCGAAACATCCTAAAGAAATTGCCCTACACCACTTGGATGTTGTTTGGGCAATCAGGGTGCACCTGGCGGCAACTGAGGTTGATTCGGAAATCTGATTCTTTGTCCTTACGGATGGATCTTGTAAGGGGCAGGCTGCATCTGCCGCAACCTTTTCAGATGGATTAGACAGACGGTGGTGCAGGCCTATTCTATTAAGGGTCAGGTTCCTCTTTTCCCTGTTAAAGCACATTCTACAAAGGTGCTTAGTGCCTCCTGGGCCTTCCGTTAACAGGCGTCAGCGGTTTAGGTGTGCAAGGCGGCTACCTGGTCATCTGAACACACATTCTCAAAATTTTAAAAGGTGGATGTACTTGCATTTTCAGGTGCGGTGTTTGGCCGCAAAGTTTTGCAGGCTGCGGTTGCGGAGGCTTCCGCTTCTTGAGGGTATATGATTTCCTGGTGGTGAGCTCCAGTTGTTCCTGTTTGAGCTTCTGGTTTACCTGATTGGCTATGTTTAACCCTTGTTGGGAATTATGTCTATTGTTGTGTTTTTTCCCACCCCTAATATTGACACTGCTTTGGAATGTCCCAAGGGTCTAAAAAGATATGGAGCTGTGTCCATCAGTAAACGAAAGAGAAAAATAGATTTTCTCTTACGTCCTCCGACAGTCGCCGTCTCTTCATATTCGTCACTAATGGGGTTATTGACCTTTGCTCCGTAGGAGTAGCTAGGCAACAGAATATATTAATATCAAAGCTTTTAGCATATCCCACCCCCAGGGGGTGGTCCCCTCAGTCAATACCTCCCTGCTTCCTGCATACCAACTCAGTTTCATATGCCTAGCTCAGGAGTATGCAGGCTGTTCCTGTGCTGGGGCTCTTAGTCTCAGCCACTTTTCTCTTTTTTGATTTTATTTGATTTTTTTTTCTCTTTCTTCTACTTAGCTGTTTATTTTCAGCGTTAGTTCTTCTGATGAAGATGATCGTGCGGCGCTGGGTCTCAGTCTGGCCACCCTGGATCCCAGGGCTCAGGGCCAGGGGCTTCCCAGCCTGCCATCGAGCGTTCAGCTTAGGTTTCTCCCTGGCACATTGAACGACCCATCCCTGTTCGCTGCAGGGATGCTATCGGTGAGGTGGCTACCTCACTGGACGCCATTGCGGTTTCGCACCGCAACTCCACTGCGTCAGGCTTGCGACACTCCCTGTCCTCAGTACTGCGGTTTGGTCTCTGGAGCAGGCTCCCCACGCCATCCGGACTGGTAAGTGTAACTCTATGTGGGGACCTGTCTTTTTTGGGTGTCAGTCTGGGACTGTGTGACCCTGCATGTCTGTGTGGCTGCTGTGTTCCCTGTCAGCTCCTGTGTGCACTTGCTGCCTGTGTGTGGGCTGTGAGGGGGGGGGGCTCTCCCGCTCTGCTGGGTGTCATATGCAGCAGTCAGATTTTCAGCATGCTGTGCGGCGATCGCTGCGGCGATCCGCCATTTTTCTGGGGCAAAAGTTATGGTGGCAGGTCCTGTGAGGTACTGCACAGTGTTTTTTGGCGCCAAACGCCGCCATTTTGAGCGGCGATCGATCACCACATGTCAGCGCCATGTTCCCTTTGCCCAGGGTTTTTTCCTCAGCCAGTGGCCATGTTTGTGTAGCCTTGCATAGGCTACTTAGGGGCGGTCAGTCTTGCATCACTTCCTTTTCCTCTGGGACAGCGATCGGTGCAGCAGCCTGTGTGAGCTCTCCAGGTTTTATATCTCCCTTTTTTCCTGTATTCCTTGCCCAGTTTCTTGTCCCTGTGGGGGTCAGTGTGTTCAGTGGGTGTGGTGGGCAGCGCTCGCCGCGATCTTAAAGGGGCAGTACCCTTTATTAATTACTTTGCTGGGGCATGGATTCTCAGGATTGCAAGTTTCCTCCCACCCTGGTGGGGGGCCAAGGGGCTGCTGCTTCCCCCGAGGGGGCTGATCTGGCTACTATTGTGGCTAACTTAGCTGCTCAGGTGCAGATGCTGGTGGCTGATCGATCCACAAAACGGCCCAGGGTGTCTATTTCCTCTGATTCAGAGGGCGATGGGGCTGCTATGGGCGATGGGGCTGCTATGGCTGGAGTGCCCTTCTCAGGGTCTCACTCATCCCTGGACATTGTGGGGTCTGACGGGGAGGCTGAGGTGGAAGGGGTTGATAATTCTCCCCCTGGCTCGTCTGAAGAGCTTGCACTCATGGATGAGTTGGTTGCTTCTATCAAGCAAACGCTGCATTTGCAGGATGAACCATGTCCTCCTGCTTTGATGTCCTCTTATGGGATGCAGAGAAAACGCAAAACATCGCAGATTTTTCCTTGCTCTACGGAATTTCAGCGCGCGGTTGATGAGCAATGGCGCAATTTAAAAAAGCCTTTTGCTGTGCCGAGTAGGTTCAAGCTGCGTTATCCCTTTTCACCGGCTACTGATGAGCGTTGGTGTGTACCGCCTCAGGTGGATCACGCGGTGGCGATTTTGAATAAATCAACTGCGATCCCTGCTGAGGATACCCCGGTGTTCCGGGACCCTACGGACAGGAGATTGGAGTCTCTGGCCGTCATACTTATACGGTTGCTGGTTCTATGCTGAAGCCTATTTTTGCTTCCATTATGGCAGCCCAGGCTATTGCGGATTGGACGCAGGTGCTCAGGCGCACCCCGGTGGCTGACTCTGCCCCGCCGACAACTTTGGCTATGGTGGATCAGATTCATCAGGGTGTCATGTATTTGTGTGATGCGGACTTGGATTTAGTCCCTTTGGCTGCGCGTCTTTCTAGTGTGGCGGTCTTTAACCGTCGCCTGATATGGCTGAAATGTTGGTCTGTTGACCAATCTTCTCGCAAGACTTTGGCTAATTTGCCCTACGCGGGATCTCGTCTTTTTGGCGACTCTTTGGATACTCTGATAAAGGGTATTTCTGGGGGTAAGAGCACTCTCTTGCCCCAATCTCACAAGAATAAGTTTGTTCGTGGTAAGAAGAATGCTTTGTTTAGGCCCTCTCAGGGGTCCTTTCGTGCCTTTCGGTCGCACTATAAGGTCCTCCCAGAAGAAGCCGTGGGCGGGTAAGCAGAAGTCCGGCCAGTCCGGATCCGCTGCCCATTACAATGCGGCCTGAAGGAGCGCCCTCACCCGTTTCTGGGGTGGGGGGACGTTTGCTCGGTTTTCTTCAACCCTGGCTGGACCGCGTTCGGAACAGGTGGGTTCAGGAAATCGTTCGATCTGGATACAAGATCGAGTTTCTCTCTCGGCCGGTGGGCAGATTTTTCCCCTCAAACCTTCAACTGCCTCCGGAGCGCTTGCAGGATCTGCACCTGGCGGTGCGGGACCTGTGGGCCCAGGGAGTGGTGGTTCCGGTGCCTCATCGGGACAGATTTCGGGGGTTCTATTCCAATCTGTTCACTGTGCCCAGAAAGGAGGGCAAAGTACGTCTGATTCTGGACTTGAAAGCTCTGAACCGCTTCGTGCGGGTTCGCAAGTGTCGCATGGAATCCCTGCACTCGGTGGTGGCTGCCCTGGTTCCGGGGGAATTCATGGCCTCCATCGACTTGAAGGATGCGTACCTACACATCCCCTTTTTCGAGGGTCACCAGAGGTACCTTCGATTTGCCATTGCGGAGGATCATTATCAATTCGTGGCATTACCCTTCGGTCTCGCTTCGGCTCCGCGGGTTTTCACCAAGGTGCTTGCGCTGGTTCTGGCCTTGTTGAGGGCCCAGGGCATTTCTGTACTGGGGTATCTGGACGATATCCTGATTCGGTCTGCGACCAGTCAGGGCCTGGTGAACGACCTGTCCATCACGATGCAGACTCTGCAGGTATTCGGTTGGACGATAAATTTTCCGAAATCGACGTTGTGTCCATCGGTTCGTCTTCCCTACCTGGGGATGATTCTGGACTCGGTTCAGGCGAAGGTCTTCCTGCCGGAAGACAAGCTTCGGACACTTCAGTGCGAAGTCAGGTCCCTCAGGGACAATCGGTGCTCGTCCCTCCGGACGTGTATGAGGTATCTGGGGTTGATGGTTTCGGCCTTCGAGGCGATCCCCTTCGCCCAGTTTTACACGCGGGAGCTTCAAGCGGGAGCTTCAAGCGGAGGTCCTGGCCAAGTGGGACGGGCGTCCGCAATCTCTGGATCTGCGGCTGTCGTTAAGCCATCTCACCCGAAGGGGTCTTTTGTGGTGGCTCCAGTCCCCGGCGGTGTCGGGGGGCAAGTCCTTTCGTCCTTTGTCGTGGACGGTGATCACCACGGATGCCAGCCTGTCGGGCTGGGGTGGTGTTCTGGGTGTTCTGTCCGCACAGGGAACTTGGTCGGAGGAGGAATCCTCCCTTCCGATCAACATTCTGGAATTGCGAGCGATAAATCTCTGTCTTCTGCGTTGGACGGACAGGCTTCAGGGCCGTCCGGTTTGGGTGCAGACGGACAATGCCACAGCGGTGGCCTACATCAACCACCAAGGGGGCACCAGGAGTGCCCAGGCGGCTCGGGAAGTAGCCAAAATTCTATCTTGGGCCGAGACGCACGTCCCGGCGATCTCTGCAGTTCACATTCCGGGGGTGGAAAACTGGCAGGCGGATTATCTGAGCCGCCAGAGCCTGGACCAGGGGGAATGGTCCCTTCACCCGGATGTCTTCCAGATGTTGTGCGCGAAGTGGGGGTCCCCAGATGTGGACCTGTTCGCGTCTCGTCTAAACCACAAGGTGGATAGGTTCGTGGCAAGGACGCGCGATCCTCGGGCAGACGCCTCAGACGCGTTAGTGACGCCCTGGCATCAGTATCGCATGATGTACGCCTTTCCACCGATTCAGCTGCTGTCCAGGTTCCTTCGCAGGTTGGCCTCGGAACCGAAAACTGTGATTCTGGTGGCACCGGACTGGCCTCGCCGGTCTTGGTACGCAGACCTCGTGAATCTGGCGATCGACGCTCCGTTGCGTCTGCCTCTTCGAGCAGACCTTCTGTCTCAAGGACCGATATTCCATCCTGCTTTACAGTCGCTGGCTTTGACGGCCTGGCTGTTGAAAGCCAGGTCCTGAAGGATAGGGGTCTCTCCCCTGAGGTCATTCCCGCCTTGATCAAGGCCAGGAAGGCCTCTTCAGGGAAGATTTACTACCGTACTTGGAAGGCGTATTTTGCCTGGTGTGAGTCCAGGGGGTTTTCCCCTCGCTCATACTCGGTGTCAACAGTGTTGGCTTTCCTTCAAACGGGCGTGGACCAGAGTTTGGCGTTGGCCACGATTAAGGGTCAGATTTCTGCGCTGGCCGTTCTTTTTCAACGTCCTGTGGCGTCTAACTCTTTGGTTAGCACCTTTGTTCAAGGGGTGCGACATTTGGTCCCTCCTAGGAGGGAGCCTTTGCCTCCATGGGATTTGAACCTTGTTCTGGCTGGTTTTGCAACATGCTCCTTTTGAAAATATCAGGGAGATCTCGTTGTCTTTGTTGTCTAAGAAGGTTGCCTTCTTAGTAGCGATCACTTCGGCTCGCAGGGTGTCGGAGCTGGCGGCCTTGTCCTGCAAGTCTCCGTATTTGGTGATTCACTTGGATAAGGTGGTCTTGCGACCTAACCCATCTTTTCTTCCGAAGAGGATCTCTGAATTTCACCTCAATGAGGACATTGTCTTGCCTTCGCTTTGCGCGAAGCCTAAGCATCCGAAGGAGGTGGCTTTACATTCCTTGGATGTTGTTAGGGCGATCAGGGTTTACCTGTCATCGACTAAATCCTTTCGCAAGTCGGATTCTCTCTTTGTCCTTCCTGAGGGACCTCGGAAGGGCATGGCGGCGTCGGCTTCTACCATCGCCAAATGGATCAGACAGACCATTGAGCAGGCCTATGCTTTGAGGTTCCTCCCGTGCCTGTGAAGGCGCACTCTACCAGATCTTTGAGTACGTCTTGGGCCTGTCATCATCGGGCTTCTGTGGCCCAGGTGTGTAAGGCGGCGACTTGGTCGTCCGTTCACACCTTCTCAAAATTTTACAAAGTGGATGTTCAGGCATCGGCAGATGCTTCTTTTGGCCGTAAAGTTCTTAGTGCGGCAGTGCCTTAGGGTCCCTTGTTTGGGCCCTTGGCTGTTGGGATAAGTGTTTTTACCCGTGGGTTACTTGTTTTTTCCTGGGTTGTTGCTCCTGTTGAGCACCTTTTTCCTGTTGCCCAGTTGGTTCTCTTACTTTGGTAAGGTTCCTTTCTCTGATGTGGGTATTGCGTTGCTTTAGGCGCGGCTGCTGTTTTTTCCACCCCTCATGTCTACAACTCAGTTTCAGTAGAATAGCAGTAGAGTACATAAAGAAACCCCAAAAGAGGGGCGGGGGCGGCGACTGTCGGAGGACGTAAGAGAAAACTGAATTTTTGTAAAATCTTACATGTAAAATTCCTTTCTCTGAGTCCTCCGACAGTCGCCGCCCCCGCCCCTCTTTTGGGGTTTGTTTATGTACTCTACTGCTATTCTACTGAAACTGAGTTGGTATGCAGGAAGCAGGGAGGTATTGACTGAGGGGACCACCCCCTGGGGGTGGGATATGCTAAAAGCTTTGATATTAATATATTCTGTTGCCTAGCTACTCCAATGGAGCAAAGGTCAATAACCCCATTAGTGACGAATATGAAGAGGCGGCGACTGTCGGAGGACTCAGAGAAAGGAATTTTACAGGTAAGATTTTACAAAAATTCCGTTTTTTTCTTACCGTAAAATCCTTTTCTCTGAGGTTCACTGACGGACACAGCACCCCGTCCCTCTGCTGGGTTAAGTTATGTATTCTTCTGACACTGCTTGTTACAAACTGAAGTCCTATAGCAGGAAGTGAGGGTATATCCCCTGGGACTGCCTCAGGGTTGTAGCCAAACTTGTTTCCGACTAGTCCTACTCCTGAAGAGAGAGCAGCATAAGCCCAAGGGTCCAAAAAGATATGGAGCTGTGTCCGTCAGTGAACCTCAGAGAAATACATTTTACAGTAAGACAAAAATCCAGTTTCTCTTACGTCCTCCGACAGTCGCCACCCATTCACACAGTCTTCACTTATGGGGTATTGACTTCATCTCCACAGGAGTTTCTAGGCATAAGACTTAAAGACATAAATCTACATAGTCACACCCATGGGGGCTGTCCTTCTAGTCCAATACCCCCCTGCAATAGCCATCCAAATTCAGTTTGTCTTCTGCCTAGCTTCAGGAGTGGATAGGTTTCCCTGTGCTGAGGCTACAGTTTCAGCCTTCCTCTTTTTCTTTTATGATTTATTTTCAAGATGTCTTTTTTTTCTTTACATTGCTAGCTGTTTATTTTATCAGCACTAGTTAGTGGATCTTCGGATGAAAATGGCGTTTGCGGAGCCGGGAATCTGACTGACCACCCTGGTTCTCCAGGACAGAGGGTCAGATGGAATCCCAGCCCGCCATCGAGTGTTTCGCAGGCTATGTGTTCGCCCTGGCCTCACAAACGACCCATCCCTGTCCATCAGGGATGCAGCCATGTGAGGTGGCTACCTCACTGAACACAGCATAGGTTCGTCCGTGCACTACTAGTGTCCTGCGTTTTGGCTGGCGGCACTCCCCTGCCATCTGAGGGTGGGCGGTTTCCCGCTTTATATGAGGCACCCCACGCCACCGGGTACAGGTAAGTACATTTTGTGTGGGGCCTCTGTTTGGGGTCGGCAGTCCTGTGTGTCTGCCGGTCCGCCATTTTAAGTGTGAGCAGCATGTCTGGCTTCACTGTGGGCACTCATACAGCATGCTATGTAGTGTATTTTCGCGCCTTACGGCGCCATCTTGTGTGTGGCAAACGATCGTTCCGAGCTCATGTTCGGCGCCCATCTTGCCGAAGTCTCCCATTCGTTTCAATAGGCATCCATTTTCCCTTGGCCTGCAGCCTAGTTCAGCCTCCAGCGGTGACATCACTTCCTCCTTTCTCACAGAGCCGACCAAAGAAGCTGGTAACACTCTGTGGGGTTCTGTCCTGCTGTCCTTTTTCCTGTCCTGCCTTGTGCAATCTTCCTGGTCAGTTATTTGTCCCTGCGGGGGGTCTGTGTGTCACAGTATTTATAGCGGTGTCCTGTGGGGACCTCGGCGCTCTTAAAGGGCCAGTTTCAAAAAAATAAAAAATAAAAATTTCTTTTCGGTTATGGAATCCCAGGACAGCAAGTTCCCGCCAGCTTTGGTGGGGGATTTAGGGTCCTCTGAATCCTCCACCGTCACTAATTTGGCTGCTGTTGTGGCAACTTTGGTGTCAAAAATGGATGTGCTGATGACTGAACGTGCTGCTAGGAAAAGGCCTAGAATTTCCCTTTCTTCTGATTCTGAGTGTGACATGGTTGCTGTAGGTAGCGTGGCCCTTTCGGGGTCTCGCTCTTCTCAGGACCCACTAGAGTCTTAGGGGGAGGCGGAGGTTACAGGGGTGGATGATTCCCCCCCTGGGTCACCCGAGGAACGCGCAGCTATGGATGAGTTGATCCTAGCAGTGAAGGAAACACTACATTTGGAGGATGAGCCCACTCCTCCGGGCGTTGTGTCCTCTTTTGGTACACACAGGACCTGCAAGACGGCGCAGGTTTTTCCTTGCCCCGCAGAGTTTCACCATAAGGTGAATGAGCTATGGCGTAATTTAAAACTCACCTTCGTGGTGCCTAAGAAGTTTCAACTTCTCTACCCTTTTGCGGCTACTACGGCTGCGCGCTGGTGTGTGCCTCCTCAAGTGGATCACACGGTGGCCAGGTTGAACAAAGCTACCCTGCTCCCCGCCGAGGACTCCCCTGTGTTTAGGGATCCTACTGATAGGAGACTGGAATCTCTTGCCCGACATGCCTACATGGTGGCGGGTTCCATGCTCAAGCCTATTTTTGCCTCTGTAATGGTGGCTCAGGCTGTGGCGGATTGGACCAAGATGCTCAAACGCACCCTCGTGGCTGACTCTGCCCCTCCCACTACAGTGGAGATGGTGGATCAGATTTATCGTGGGGTCATGTATTTGTGCGACGCGGCTCTAAATGAGGCCCCTTTGGCGATACGCCTGTCCAGTGTCGCTGTGGTTAACCGTCGCTTAATCTGGTTAAAATGTTGGTCGGCTGACCAAAAATCCAGGAAGACGGTGGCTGACATCCCCTATGCGGGGTCTCGCCTTTTTGGAGAATCCTTGGACGAATTGGTTAAAGGAGTCACTGGGGGTAAGAGCACTCTGCTGCCCCAGAATCCTAAGGGCAAGTTTTTCCGCGGTAAGCGGTGCCCATCCTTTAAACCTACTCAAGGGTCCTTTCGTGCCTTTAAGGCACAGAACAATGGTAAACCCTTCAAGGGCCAAGGTAGTCAGAAAAAGCCCTGGTTTGGCAAACAAAAATCCGGCCAGGCCGGTGCGGCAGCTCAGTCCGCCTCTGCCTGAGGGGGCGCCCTCACCCGTTACAGGGGTGGGGGAACGTTTGCGCGGTTTCCTCCAACCTTGGCTGCTCAGAATCACGGACAGGTGGGTTCAGGAAATCATTCGGTCAGGGTACAAGATCGAATTTCTTTCACGGCCGGCAGACAGATTCTTTCCCTCAAATCTTCATTTGACCCCAGGGCGGTTACAGGACCTACATCAGGCGGTGCAGGATCTTCTCGCTCAGGGGGTGATTGTCCCAGTGCCTCATCGGGACAGGTTTCGGGGTTTTTATTTGAATCTGTTCACTGTGCCCAGAAAGGAGGGCAAAGTGCGTCCGATTTTGGACTTAAAAGCGCTGAACCGCTTTGTGCGCGTTCCAAAGTTCCGCATGGAATCACTCCGCTCGGTGGTGGCCTCCCTGAATCCGGGGGAGTTCCTGGCCTCTATAGACCTGAAGGATGCGTATCTACACATCCCCATTTTTGAGGGTCATCAGCGGTACCTCCGATTCGCTATCGCGGAGGAACATTGCCAGTTTGTGGCGTTACCTTTCGGGCTCACTTCGGCTCCAAGGGTCTTTACCAAAGTGTTGGCGCCTGTTCTGGGCCTGTTGCGGGCACAGGGCATTGCGGTTTTGGGATATCTAGAGGATCTCCTGTTAAGATCGAGTGCCAGTCAGAGCCTGCTGCGTGATCTGTCCACTACGGTCCAGACGCTTCAGGAGTTCGGTTGGACAATCAACATTCAGAAGTCGACTTTGTCGCCTTCGGTTCGTCTCCCGTATCTGGGAATGGTTCTGGACTCTGCTCTAGCAAAGGTGTTCTTGCCGGAGGACAAGCTCCGGACCCTACAGAACGGAAGCGGAGATCCTCGCCAGGTGGGACAGGCTACCTCAGTCTTTGGACCTGAGAGTGTTTCTGAGTCGCCAAACCAGAATGGATCTCTTGTGGTGGCTTCAGTCCCCGGCGGTGTCAGACGGAAAATCCTTCCGGCCAATTCTGTGGACGGTAATGACCACGGATGCCAGCCTGTCAGGCTGGGGTGGCGTTCTGGGCAACCTGTCTGCCCAGGGTACTTGGTCGGAGGAGAAATCCTCCCTTCCAATAAACATATTGGAATTGAGAGCGATCAGGATGAGCCTGATCCATTGGTCGGATCATCTTCAGGGCCGTCCTGTACGTGTGCAGACGGACAATGCCACTGCAGTGGCTTACATCAACCACCAAGGGGGCACGAGGAGTGCCCAGGTGGCCCAGGAAGTGACCAGTATTCTGTCTTGGGCCGAGACTCATGTCCTGGCTATATCGGCGGTTCACATTCCGGGTGTGGAGAATTGGCAGGCCGACTATCTGAGCCGCCAGACCCTGGACCAGGGGGAATGGTCCCTACACCCGGAGGTGTTTCAGATGCTGTGTGCGAAGTGGGGATCCCCGGATGTGGATCTGTTCGCGTCTCGGCTAAACCACAAGGTGGAAAGGTTCGTGGCAAGAATGCGCGATCCTCTGGCAGACGCCTCGGATGCGCTGGTTGCGCCTTGGCGTCAGTATCGACTGATCTATGCCTTTCCTCCGATTCAATTGTTGTCCAGATTCCTTTGCAGGTTGGCCTCGGAACAATCACTGGTGATTCTGGTGGTGCCGGACTAGCCTCGCCTGTCCTGGTACGCGGACATCGTTCACCTGGCCGTAGAGCCTCCGTGGCGGCTGCCAATGCGAGAAGATCTGCTGTCCCAAGGACCGATCTTCCATCCTGCTTTACAGTCGCTGGCTTTAACGGGCTCGCTGTTGAGAGCCAGGTCCTGAGAGACAGGGGTCTCTCCTCAGAGGTCATTCCTACTTTGATCAAGGCTAGAAAAGCCTCTTCTGGTAAGGTTTATTACCGTACATGGAAAGCATATTTTGCCTGGTGTGAGTCCAGGGGTTTCTCTCCTCGTGCCTATTCGGTGGCGAAGGTGTTGGCTTTCCTCCAGACTGGTGTGGACCAGCGTCTTGTGTTGGCCACGATTAAGGGCCAGGTCTCTGCACTGGCTATTCTTTTCCAGCGCCCTGTGGCGTCTAATTCCTTGATTCACACCTTTATTCAAGGTGTGCGTCACCTGGCTCCCCCTAGAAGGGAGCCCTTACCTCCATGGGACTTGAACTTGGTTCTGTCCGTGTTGCAGCGTTCCCCTTTTGAAAACATCAGGGAACTTTCGTTACCCATGCTATCTAAGAAGGTTGCGTTCCTGGTAGCGATCACTTCTGCTCGCAGAGTGTCAGAGTTGGCGGCGTTGTCTTGCCGCTCCCCTTACCTGGTGGTTCATAGGGATAAGGTGGTCTTGCGACCTAATCCGTCCTTTTTGCCAAAGGTGGTTTCGGAATTCCACCTGAATGAGGACATTGTTTTGCCTTCGCTTTGTGCAAATCCTAAGCATCCAAAGGAGGTTGCCTTGCATTCCTTGGATGTTGTCCGGGAGCGATCAGGGTTTACCTGTCGTCGACTGAATCCTTTCAAAAATCGGATTCTCTCTTTGTCCTTCCTGAGGGACCTCGGAAGGGTATGGCTGCGTCTGCCTCAACCATTGCCAAATGAATCAGACAGACCATTGTACAGGCCTATTCGTTGCGGGAACGGGTTCCTCCCTTCCCTGTCAAGGCGCACTCTACCAGGTCGATGAGTACGTCCTGGGCCTAGCGGCATCAGGCTTCGGTGGCCCAGGTGTGCAAGGCTGCGACTTGGTCGTCGGTGCACTATTTCTCAAAATTCTACAAAATTGATGTTCTGGCATCAGCTGATGCATCCTTTGGCCGCAAAGTTCTCTGTGCGGCAGTTCCATAGGGAACCCTGGTTTTGTACGGGTCCCTAGCTGTTGGGGTTGTTTTCCCCTTGGTTATTTGTTTTCCTGGGTTGTTGCTCATGTTGAGCCCTTTTTTGTTACCCAGAAGGTTACTTTCTTGTACATGTAAGGTTCCTTTCTCTGATGTGGGTACTGCGTTGCTTTTCTGGCGGTTGCGTTGCCCACCCCTCATGTCTACACTGCTTTGGGACATCCCCATAAGTGAAGACTGTGTGAATGGGCGGCGACTGTCGGAGGACGTAAGAGAAAATGGAATTTTTGTAAAATCTTACCGTAAAATTCCTTTCTCTGAGTCCTCCGACAGTCGCCGCCCACGCCCCTCTTTTTGGGGTCTTTTTATACACTTTCACTGCTTGCGACCAAACTGAATTGGGATGGCTATTGCAGGGGGGTATTGGACTAGAAAGGACAGCCCCCATGGGTGTGACTATGTAGATTTATTGTTCTTTTACAAGTCTTATTCCTAGAAACTCCTGTGGAGATGAAGTCAATACCCTATACGTGAAGACTGTGTGAATGGGCGGTGACTGTCGGAGGACTCAGAGAAAGGAATTTTACGGTAAGATTTTACAAAAAATTTTCCCATCAAGTTCTCTTTGAATGACCGAGGCCGCCAGGTCAAATAGGCTTTTTAAGAGGATGTTAATAATTGAGGCAATCGGTGTAGGCACTGAGATTGACTATCAGAGTGATGACAAGATTGGGAGGCAGTCCCCCCTGCTCCTAATTGTTGCTATGTGATTAGGAGTTTTTCACACAGCCATTTTTCTCCGCTCAAAGCAAATGCCCCCTTTAGTCCTGCTCTCAACAAACGTGCAAACCCTGTTTCCTTTTCTTGACCAATTCCACAGTGACAGAGCGTTGTACTGTCACACTGTATATAGTAGTTGGGCATCATGCCAAACATACTGAAAAATAAATACAAACCACATTAATTATGGCTGATAAAATAGCTGCTCAATCAGTTGCAGGAGATACAGCTTACTCTCTGCTTGTCACTTCATGCGCATTTCATTTAATAAGGAAACTCTTGTTATGTTCATTTAAATTACTATACACTGCTGTAAAGAGGTGTTCACACCAGGTCGTAGGTGCGTTGTGGTACCATTTATTTTAAATGTCACCCCAACACACCTCCACTATGCACAATGTGCATTGCGGTGTTGTGCAAAAAATGCACAACTTTTTTTTTTCATGCATTGAGGTGCAATGCTCCTTTTATAGCTTTATAGCATTAATTTTCGTGTTGCAGTGCAAGGAATGGGCTCTTAATGTTGGATGTTCTCTGTTTGGATGTATTTTTAATTTTTGTTTTCTCTTACGTCCTCCGACAGTCGCCGCCTCTTCATATTCGTCACATATGGGGTATTAGACTTTGATCCGAAGGAGTAGCTAGGCAACAGAATATGTTAACATTAAAGCTTTTAACATATCCCACCCTCAAGGGGTGGTCCCCTCGGTCAATACCCTCCTACTTCCTGCAACCATATCTCAGTTTCAATGTCTAGCTTGTCAGGAGTGGCTGGCTCTCTCTGTGCTGGGGCTTTGTGCCCCAGACTCTTTCTTCTTTTTTGATTTTTTGTTTGAGTTTTCTCTCTACCTTTACTTAGCTGTTCTTTTTGTCAGCATTAGTTAGTTCTTCGGATGAAGAGGATCATGCGGGCTGGGTCTCGGGCTGATCCCCCTGGTCGCAGGTCGTGGGTCAGTGGCTTCCCAGCCTGCCATCGAGCGTTCAGCCAGGTAACGCTCCTGGCACAGTGAACGACCCATCCCTGTTCGGTGCAGGGATGATTGGTGAGGTGGCTACCTCACTGGACGCTGTGCGGTTTCTTAACCCCAATTCTGTGCGTCTTGTATGCGACTCTCCCTGCCTCATGTGCAGCGGCTTGTTCGCCTGTGCGGGTCCCCCACGCCATTGTGAGGTAAGTGTATCTATGTGGGGACCTGTCTGTCTGGGGGGGTGTCAGTCTGGGACTGTGTAACCTGCCTCTGTTCTCACTGTTTGTCTCCCTATCACTCGGCTGCATGCTGTGGGCTGCAAGGGGGGGGGAGCTGTGTGACACTGTGTGTGTCAGCCTTGTCAGTGTGAGAAGCTGTGTGCTGTGGGGCATGTTTTGTGGCATGTTTGGGCACTATACAGCGATCGCTGCGGCGATCTAACATGTTTTTTTATACATGGATAACGTGTGCATTACTGTACTGTGGAGCGGCGGTTTCGGCGCCAAACGGCGCCATTTTGCCTACACTCCCTCCGGCCGCATGTTCTACATGCATGGCGGCCATTTTCTTGTAGCCTACCATAGGCTTTAATAGAGCGCCCTGGCCGCATCACTTCCTCTTCTCCAGGATACACCGATCGAGGCAGCAGCAGCGGCGAGGGTCTCCTCAGGTTATATCCTTCTTATCCATTGCCTGTGTCAGTTTTATTGTCCCTGTGGGGGTCTCATTGTGCTTGTGTGTGGTGCGGTGGGCTGCGCTCGCCGCGCTTGTTAAAGGGGCAGTTAACCCTTTATTATCCGGCATTTGATATTGGGGCAATGGATTCTCAGGAGGGCAAATTTCCTACCGCCTTGGTGGAAAGCCAGGGGACTGCTGTTTCCCCCCCAGGGGAGAATTTAGCCACTATTGTGGCTGGCCTTGCTGCTCAGGTGCAGATGCTGGTGGCTGCTCAATCTACTAAGAGACCCAGAGTTTCTCTTTCCTCTGATTCTGAGGGTGAAAGTGATGGGGCTGTTATGGCGGGGGCCTCCTTATCGGGGTCCCGCTCCTCCCTGGATCTAGTGGGGTCCGAGGTGGAGGCTGAAGTTGAAGGGGTTGATAATTCTCCCCCTGGCTCGCCTGAAGAGCTTGCAATCATGGATGAATTGATTGCTTCCATAAAACAAACGCTGCGTTTGCATGATGAAGTGTGTCCCCCCGCTGCCTTGGCGGCTTATGGGACGCAGAGAAAACGCAGGACGCCGCAGGTTTTTCCCTGCAATGATGATTTTCAGCGCGCTGTTAAGGAACAATGGCGCAATCTACGCAAACCTTTTGCGGTACCAAGTAGGTTCAAGCTGCGTTATCCTTTCTCGCCTTCCACTGATGAAAGGTGGTGTGTGCCACCCCCAGTGGATCACGCAATTGCGGTTTTAAACAAATCCACTGCGATTCCTGCAGAGGATTCCCCTGTGTTCCGTGATGCCACGGATAGGAGATTGGAGTCTCTTGCCCGTCATACTTATTCTGTTACGGGTTCTATGCTTAAGGCTCTGTTTGCCTCTCTCATGGCAGCCCAGGCTGTCGCAAGTTGGACGCAGGTGCTTAGGCGCGTCCTAGTGGCTGATTCGGCCTCGCCGGCGACCCTGGATATGGTGGATCAAATCCACCAGGGTGTCATGTATCTGTGTGATGCGGACTTGGACTTAGTCCCGCTGGCTGCACGTGTGCACAGCGTGGCGGTGTTGTCTCGCCGCCTGGTTTGGTTGAAATGTTGGTCGGTGGACCAATCTTCACGTAAGACCTTAGCCAATCTGCCTTATGATGGGTCTCGCCTTTTTGGGGAGTCTTTGGATGTGTTGATTAAGGGGATCACCGGAGGTAAGAGCACTCTCTTGCCCCATTTCCCCAAGGCTAAGGGGGCTTCTGGGAAGAAGCATGCTAATTTTCGGCCCCCTCAGGGGTCCTTTCGTGCCTTTCGGTCGCACTACAAGGGCAAACCGTTCAAAGGTCAAGGCTCTCAGAAGAAGCCCTGGTCTGGGAAACAGAAGTCCGGTCAATCTGGATCCGCAGCCCATAACAGTGCGGCCTGAAGGGGCGCCCTCACCCAGTTTTGGGGTGGGGGGACACTTGCTCGGTTTTCTTCAACCCTGGTTGGCCCGCGTGCGGGACAGATGGGTTCAGGAGATCGTTCGATCTGGTTACAAGATCGAGTTTCTCTCTCGGCCGGAGAGCAGATTTTTTCCCTCAAATCTTCAACTGTCTCCAGAGCGTTTACGGGACCTGCACCTGGCGGTGCGGGACCTGAGGGCTCAGGGAGTGGTGGTTCCGGTGCCTCATCGGGACAGATTTCGGGGGTTTTATTCCAATCTGTTCACCGTGCCCAGGAAGGAGGGCAAGGTTCGTCCAATTCTGGACTTGAAGGCTCTGAACCGCTCTGTGCGGGTTCGCAAGTTCCGCATGGAATCCCTGCGGTCGGTGGTGGCTGCCCTGGTTCCGGGGGAATTCATGGCCTCCATTGATTTGAAGGATGCATATCTTCACATCCCCATTTTCGAGGGTCACCAGAGGTACCTTCGATTCGCCATTGCGGAGGATCACTACCAGTTCGTGGCGTTGCCTTTTGATCTCGCCTCGGCTCCGCGGGTCTTCACCAAGGTGCTTGCACCGGTTCTGGCATTATTGAGGGCCCAGGGCATTTCTGTCCTGGGGTATCTGGACGACATTCTGGTTCGGTCTGCGACCAGCCAGGGTCTGGAGAAGGACCTGTCTGTCACGATGCAAGCTCTGCAGGAGTTTGGTTGGACGATTAATTTTCCAAAGTCGACACTGAGTCCGTCGGTTCGTCTTCCCTACCTGGGAATGCTCCTGGACTCGGTGCAGGCGAAGGTCTTCCTGCCGGAAGACAAACTCAAAACTCTTCAGGAGGAAGTCAGGTCCCTCAGGGACGTTCCGCACTCGTCTCTGCGGACGTGCATGAGATGTCTGGGATTGATGGTCTCGGCCTTCGAGGCGATTCCCTTCGCCCAGTTTCACACGCGGGGTCTCCAAGCGGAGATCCTGTCCATGTGGGACGGGTGACCTCAATCTCTGGATCATCAAATCTCGTTGAGTCATCGCACCAGAAGAGACCTTATGTGGTGGCTCCAGTCCCCGATGGTGTCCGGGGGCAAGTCGTTTCATCCTATCTCGTGGACGGTGATCACCACGGATGCCAGCCTGTCGGGCTGGGGTGGTGTTCTGGGCGTTCTGTCTGCCCAGGGGACTTGGTCGGAGGGGGAGTCCTCCCTTCCGATCAACATTCTGGAATTGCGTGCGATAAATCTCTGTCTTCATCGCTGGACGGACCGGCTGCAGGGCTGCCCGGTTCGGGTGCAGACGGACAATGCCACGGCGGTGGCCTACATCAACCACCAAGGGGGCACCAGGAGTGCCCGAGCGGCTCGAGAAGTGGCCGACATTCTGTCTTGGGCCGAGACTCATGTCCCGGCGATAACGGCGGTTCACATTCCGGGGGTGGAGAACTGGCAGGCGGACTATCTGAGTCGCCAGACCCTGGATCAGGGGGAATGGTCTCTCCACCCGGCTGTCTTCCAGATGTTGTGCGCGAAGTGGGGTCTTCCAGATGTGGACCTGTTCGCGTCTCGTCTCAACAACAAGGTGAGAAGGTTCGTGGCAAGGACGCGCGACCCTCGGGCAGACGCGTCGGACGCGTTAGTGGCCCCGTGGGCATCAGTACAAGCTGATGTACGCGTTTCCACCGATTCAGTTGCTGTCCAGGTTCCTTCGCAGGTTACACTCGGAACGCAGCACGGTGATTCTTGTGGCACCGGACTGGCCTAGCCGGTCCTGGTACGCAGACCTCGTGAATCTGGCGGTCGACGCCCCGTGGCGTCTGCCTCTTCGAGACAATCTCCTGTCTCAAGGACCGATATACCATCCTGCTTTACAGTCGCTGGCTTTGACGGCCTGGCTGTTGAGACCGAGGTCCTGAAGGAGAAGGGTCTCTCCCCAGAGGTCGTTCATACCTTGATCAACGCGAGGAAGTCTTCCTCGGGGAAGGTTTATTACCGTACTTGGAAGGCCTATTTTGCCTGGTGTGAGTCCAGGCGGTTTTCACCCCGCACGTACTCGGTTTCCCGAGTGCTGTCCTTCCTTCAAACGGGTGTCGATCAGCGTTTGGCGCTGGCTACGATAAAGGGTCAGGTGTCTGCGCTGGCCGTTCTGTTTCAACGTCCCGTGGCTTCCAACTCCTTGGTTGGCACCTTTGTTCAGGGAGTGCGGCATCTGGTTCCTCCTAGGAGGGATCCTCTGCCCCCTTGGGACTTGAATCTCGTTCTATCTGTGTTACAACGTGCTCCTTTTGAACAGATCAGGGAGATCTCGTTGTCTATGTTGTCCAACAAGGTCGCCTTTTTGGTTGCGATCACTTCGGCTCGCAGAGTGTCGGAGCTGGCGGCTTTGTCCTGCAAGTCTCCGTATCTGGTTGTTCATTTGGATAAGGTGGTCTTGCGACCTAATCCTTCTTTTCTTCCGAAGCGAGTTTCGGAATTCCATCTTAATGAAGATATTGTCTTGCCTTCGCTGTACGCGAAGCCTAAACATCCAAAGGAGGTGAGACTACATTCTTTGGATGTTGTTCGGGCGATAAGGTTTTACCTTAAATCGACTGAGTCCTTTCGAAAGACTGACTCCTTGTTTGTTCTTGCAGAGGGTCCTCGGAAGGGCATGGCGGCGTCGGCCTCTACCATCGCCAAATGGATCAGGCAGACCATTGAACAGGCCTATGCTTTGCAGGGGAAGGTTCCCCCTGTGCCTGTGAAGGCGCATTCTACTAGATCTCTGAGTACGTCTTGGGCCTGTCGTCATGGGGGTTCTGTAGCCCAGGTGTGTAAGGCGGCGACCTGGTCCACCGTGCACACTTTCACAAAATTCTACAAAGTAGATGTTCAGGCATCGGCGGATGCTTCCTTTGGCCGCAAGGTTCTTAGTGCGGCAATTCCCTAGGGTCCCTTGTTGGGGACCTCTGGCTGTTGGGATAAGTGTTTTATCCCCTGGTTATTTGTCTTTTCCTGGGTTGTTGCTCCTGTTGAGCAATTGTTTTTCCTGTAGCCCAGCTGGTTTCCTTCCTTTGGTAAGGTTCCTTTCTTTGATGCGGAGACTGCGTTGCCTTTCGGCGCGGATGCGTTTCCCACCCCTCATGTTTGCACTGCTTTGGGACGTCCCCATATGTGACGAATATGAAGAGGCGGCGACTGTCGGAGGACGTAAGAGAAAACTGAATTTTTGTAAAATCTTACCTGTAAAATTCCTTTCTCTGAGTCCTCCGACAGTCGCCGCCCCCGCCCCTCTTTTGGGGTTTGGTTGTATACTCTACTGCTATTCCACTGAAACTGAGATATGGTTGCAGGAAGTATGAGGGTATTGACTGAGGGGACCACCCCTTGAGGGTGGGATATGTTAAAAGCTTTAATGTTAACATATTCTGTTGCCTAGCTACTCCTTCGGAGCAAAGTCTAATACCCCATATGTGACGAATATGAAGAGGCGGCGACTGTCGGAGGACTCAGAGAAAGGAATTTTACAGGTAAGATTTTACAAAAATTCAGTTTTTTTTTCAATACAGATTGGCAGTCGTAGCAGTGTTTACTCCCCAGAGAGCAGTGTTCGCAAGACGGGATCCTACATTTATGAAGAGTTCATGCCAACTGATGGCACTGATGTTAAGGTACAGCTAAAGGATCTGTCTGCCTTGCAGTCTCTATTTTTTGCAGTATCTGTGATAACTGTAATCTGCTCCTGTTGGTTAGGTATACACTGTAGGTCCAGATTATGCCCATGCAGAGGCCCGCAAATCTCCAGCTCTGGATGGGAAGGTGGAGCGTGATAGTGAGGGAAAGGAGATTCGCTATCCTGTCATGCTCACTGCCATGGAGAAGCTTGTGGCACGGAAGGTCTGCTTGGCATTTAAGGTTTGTATCGATTTTATAAACTTAGAATTAAACAATATAATTGACTCACTTCTGTCTGTTGCTTTTACCATTTCCAAATTATTATAGGTATTTTAGATTCCATAAATTTACATGTTATATTTGTAAACTTGGCACCATTTATTCAGGATGACATACAGTTGCAGGCCATTTCTATATTCTTCGTTATGCAGTTGTTTGTAGTACAGTCCAGGAGCATTATAAATTGTTTGAACAGCAGGAGGTTGTCAGCATGCCTGACTATTTCTTCAACTGCTTTGCTATATTCTGCTTTTTTACCATAGGCAATGCTTGAATCTGTTACATTGTTAATCAGAGGTAATGTATGCATAGAATAATCCACTCCTGTTTAATCAGACTTTTCTGTGCAGCAACAGTGCATAAGTAGAGATACAGAAATACACAGTATGAAACGAATAAAGCCAATAATAACCTCATATGGCACAGCACTAAAGTTTTAACCCTTCTATTAATGGTTTATTGCTGTGCTACATGAGGCTATTAATGACTTAATTTGTTTCATATGTTTTTAAGTTATTAAGTACAGCAGCTATTCTTTGTAATTTTCACTTTTATTGATTATCATGCAAAGTTACTAAAGTGGTTTTAAGGCCTTGCTATGCATGAAGGTAAACATCCTGTGCAGCAACCCCCCCCCCCCCCCCCCCCCCAATATTCACCAGCACGCTCTCTTGATTCAGTGATGTGCATGAAAGCTGAGCTTCTCCCGGGTCTCTCATTCCTCATTGACTGAGACCGCAGCAGAAGCCATTGGGCCAGTAAGCCAATGAGGAGACAATGGGGGCGGGGCCGAGCCACGGCTCTATATGTCTTATGGACACATAGATCCGGGCTCGGGAGTGAGCATGCACCAGTGCCCCCAGAGCAAGCGGCTTGCTATTGGGGGTACTGACTGAAGAGGAGGAGCCAGAAGCCTCGTGGAGGACCTGAAAAAAAGGAGTATCTGGGGTTGCTCTGTGCAGAACATGTGACATGTGGCATATGACATGTTTGTTGTTGTTGTTTTTTTTTTTTTAAATAACGTTTAACAACGTTTAACAACTTAACCCCCGGAGGATTTGGCTGCTCAAAGACCAGGTGCTATTTTGCGATTCGGCACGGCACTGCGTGACTGTAACGGACAATTGCGCGGTCGTGCGACGCTGTACCCAAATTAAATTGACTTCCTTTTCTCTATCGCTCATTGACAGACGTAGTCCTCGGTGATACAGCACCTTCGGGTTATGTTGCCTCCACAGGAGTAGGACTAGACAGGAAATAAAATGCTCTGGCCACACCCCAGGGGCAGTCCCCAAGGGTATATCCTCTCTCTCTCTGCCACAGCAAATCAGTTTTTTTCTGTCTAGTCAGGAGTAAGGACCTAGATACCTTGCTGGGATCTTCGGTCCTGGCAGGATTTTTTCTTAGAAAAGATTTTTTAGACCGCTTTTTTTCTCCAGTGTTCCTGTGAGATCTTCAAGCAAGAAAGCTGAACTGGGCGACGGGCGGGATGTTGAGATCCAGTGGTCACCCCAGTTCAGCCTACGAGCGCGTGCAGGCCATAGCTCCGCGCTGGGTCGGCCGCGACATAGTCCCACTGGAGGGGACTGACCCTGCCAGTTAAACGTCTCGCTAAAACGCCAAGGACCATGAGTCACGGCGTCCGTATTGGTCGACAGCCCTCCAACTTCGGTGGAGAGGGGTACTGTCAGGAGTTGGCGCCCGCCTGGTTCCGGTATGGTGAGTAGTATGTTCCCCTTTTCCCCCTGACGGGTTTTGTGGTGAACGCGGGGCCCTCTCTGTAATGGTAAGGATGGGTTCCCCTCTATCCTATAACATAGCACAGATCCCCCTATATTGAGTGTGATTTGTGTGTACAAAAAGCCAGCAGGCTTGGTTTGGGAGCTGACAATCTAATTACAAAGTATGTTTAAATGATTGTAATATGTGGCAGCACTGGAATCTTACTGTGTTACTAGAAGTATCCTACCTGTCAGAAGCCACAGGACAGGTATGCGGCTTGCCAGGTCATTCCTCCAGCTGAAGCAGGTCTCCCGACGGCCACGCGGTTTCCGCCAGGGTTCAGTACCGCCGGTCAAGCTGATCTCCATGAGAGAAAGATTTTGTGATGCCTAGTTACTCTGCAGGACGCCGCTATGCTGTTACAGACCGCCGTAGATCGCACGAGGCCGCCATTTTGGCGTAGCCTCGTGTCTGCAGCATGGGGGCGGCCATGTTTGAGGTGACTCAAACACCTCGTGGAGCTAGGGGAGGCGCCGGAAGGCGTGCAGAGGGGCGGAACCTCCTCCTTTCTTCCCGGGCAGCCAGCCAAAAGACTTCCTGTTTGTGAACACAGCGCTGTAACCTGTTGCAGTGAACTCTGAGCATCAAGTGGTGAGCCTGGGGGTCTATCTCTCTCTCTCTCTCGATCGATAGGGATCCCTAGCAGGTAACACTGAGGGGCTTTTGTGGCGCTGGGGGTCTGGAAAAAAAAAAAAACGTTTTTTATTTAAGTTTGGATTGTATTTTCCGGGTAGTTACTGGAATAATCATGGACCCTGCCACTCAAGTACCCCCACCTGTTTCCCTCGAGGGGGCCACGGGACCCGCCGGTGCACAGAGTATGGATGCATTTACAGCAGTTTTGGAGTCTATGGTGGCTCGGGTGGAGGCGGCCTGTCAGGGACGGGGGTCAAGAAAGCGACCCCCGCCTACCCCTATATTATCTGACACCTCTGACTCAGATTCAGAGATGGTCACTGCAGCTGCAGGTCCCTCTGCAAGGGCTGTTATCTCAGGTAAAGCTCCCTCAGACAGTGAGGAGGACGTTCATTCTTCCGCCATAATTCAGGAAGAAGCATTGGTGGACGCACTAGTTGTGGCGGTGCGGCAAACCTTAAGACTTGAGGTTTTACCGGCAGAGGCAACTGAAACAGAGATTCCCTTTGGTACTAACAAGCCCATCAAAACGGTGAAGGTTTTTCCTGTACCCAAGTGTTTTGGTAATAAAATTAAAGGAGAATGGGAGCATTCTAAGCGTACCTTTTACTATTTCCAAGCGAATTGCTAGACGCTATCCGTTTGAGGAATCCCTCATTAAGAAATGGACGGTACCACCAGTGGTGGATCCACCTATTTCCAGGCTGAATAAAGCCACGGTTATCCCAGTGGAGGACACTTCGTCCTTTAAGGATCCGGTGGATCGAAAGATGGAAGCAGAGTCCCGCACTATTTTCTCCCTGATAGGGTCAGCATTTAGACCAGTAATTGTTATTGGTCTAGTTTCCCAGACACTAACGGAATGGGCGAGATTGGTACGCCAAGACCTTAGGGGAAAAGATATCCCCCAGGGAACATCTGATTTGATGGAACAGATTATACAAGGGCTACAGTTTGTCTGTGACGCAGCCTTGGATGCTACCCCCCTATTAGGGCATGCATCTATGTCAGCGGTAATCCTCAGACGTGTGCTGTGATTAAAATGCTGGTCAGCTGACCTAGGTTCTAAAAAGACCTTGACGAATCTCCCTTTTCAGGGGAATCGCCTATTTGGGGCCACCCTAGATGAAATCATTAAGGATGCCACTGGGGGCAAGAGCACTTTCTTGCCACAGGCTGCTAAAGCTAAGGGACCTCGCAACAAGCGAGGACCTTTCTTTACCGCCCATAAAGGGTTCGCACGCCCGGCTGGAACAAGCGGGAACAAGCGGGAAAGGCAAGACTCCTCCAGGAGGGTTCAAGAAAGGCTGGTCGGACAAACAGAGGACCGACTCAGCCAAACCCGAAGCAAAGGATTACACAGCCTGAAGGTGTGCCCCCACCCGGGTTATTCAGGACATTAGATCGAGCATCGACTACTACTACCGGTGCGATTCTTCCCTTCCAACATTTAAGTACTACAGGGAGCGGTAGTCACCGTTCCCTGAACAGATCTTTTTCTTTACCTTTTCCTAAGATTAGTCTTAATTCCCCACAGGAATCGGATCTGGTTGACCAGACAGACCAAGAAGCCTCTAGCCGGGTGACTTCGGTCCCTGAGATTCAACCAGGAGAGATCACCGTTCCTGATAGGAATCAGGTGTCGGATAAATGTGTGGGAACAGAAAACGACCAGACTTTCTCGGATGGTCGGGGCCAGATAGCTCTAGGGACGCCTGGTTCAAATCCCGTCAGTGCCAGTGGTCCTAGAAATTCTAGGCTGGCCTCGTCAAGCCGGCCTGGCCGACTTGGACTTGCTAGTCGCGGACGTTCCGTGGGAACTGCGTCTCAGGGAGTATCTGCGGTCTCGAGGACCAATCTACCATTGTGCTTTACAGTCGCTGGTTTTAATGGCCTGGCCATTGAGACCCAAGTACTGAAGGACAGAGGGTTGTCCGCTTCAGTCATTCCTACCCTTATTAAAGCAAGGAAAGTGACTTCCAGCAGAGTCTATTATCACACATGGAAGACTTATATCGCGTGGTGTGAATCTTTAGGATTTCCTCCACGTACCTATTCGGTGACTCGAATATTGGCCTTTTTGCAAAAAGGGGTTGAGCAGAAGCTAGCCTTGAGCACCATCAAGGGTCAAGTTTCAGCATTAGCAATCTTCTTTCAGGAACCTTTAGCTACCAGGTCCTTGGTGCGGAATTTCATCCAGGGGGTGCGGCACCTGGCTCCACCAGTCCGCGCGCCCTTACCGCCCTGGGATCTTAATTTGGTTTTGTCGGTTCTACAGAAACCTCCTTTTGAAAACATCAGGGAGATTCCCTTGCTTACTTTATCCCAGAAGGTGGCCTTCTTGGTGGCTATCACTTCTGCACGCAGGGTGTCAGAACTGGCTGCTTTATCATGCCAGTCCCCATACTTGGTGATTCATAGGGATAAGGTAGTACTCCATCCTAAGCCATCCTTTCTTCCTAAGGTGGTTTCAGATTTTCATCTGAATGAAGATATTGTACTACCTTCCTTGTGTCCTCAGCCCAGTCATCATCGGGAACATGCGTTGCATTCCTTGGATGTGGTTCGGGCAATCAGGGTATACCTGAAGGCTACGGAATCGTTCCGTAAGACGGATTCACTTTTTGTGATCACGGATGGCCCCAGAAAGGGGTTGCCTGCATCTGCCGCGACTATTGCCAAATGGATCAGACAGACGGTGGTACAGGCTTATTTTATTAAGGGTCAGAGTCCTCCGTTCCCTGTTAGGGCGCACTCCACTCGAGCGCTCAGTACTTCCTGGGCCTTTCGCCATCAGGCGTCAGTGGTCCAGGTATGTAAGGCGGCCACCTGGTCGTCGGTACATACCTTTACAAAATTTTATAAAATTGATGTGATGGCATCGGCGGATGCCTCATTTGGCCGCAAGGTTTTGCAGGCCGCAATTTGAGGAGACCGGTGGTCTACCTCGAGGGTTTTTTTCTGTTTGAAAATTTTTTTGTTGAGTCTCATCATTAAGGATGAGCATTGTAAACTTCTAGTTGGCACCGGTTGGGCCTTCTAGATTTGGATTTGATTTCCATTTTCCCACCCCTCATTTGTGATACTGCTCTGGGACGTCCCGAAGGTGCTGTATCACCGAGGACTACGTCTGTCAATGAGCGATAGAGAAAAATGGATTTTTGTAAAATCTTACCGTAAAATCCTTTTCTCTTAGCTCATTGACAGACGTAGTACCCGCCCCTCTGTTTTTGAGTTGGGTTGGGTAAAATTCTCTAAACACTGCTTTTGTGACATAACTGGACATGACTAGACAGAAAAAAACTGATTTGCTGTGGCAGAGAGAGAGAGGATATACCCTCTGGGACTGCCCCTGGGGTGTGGCCAGAGCATTTTATTTCCTGTCTAGTCCTACTCCTGTGGAGGCAACATAACCCGAAGGTGCTGTATCACCGAGGACTACGTCTGTCAATGAGCTAAGAGAAAAGGATTTTACGGTAAGATTTTACAAAAATCCATTTTTTTTCCCACAAACAGAGCTTTCTTTTGGTGGTATTTGATCACCTGTGCAATTTTTACTTTTTGCGCTATAAACAAGAAAAAAGCGACAATTTTGAAAAAATAAATATTTTTCGCATTTTTTTATATGAAATTCTCAAAAAAAAAAATGTAAAAATCAAAATTTTTTAACATTTTAGGCCAATTTGTCTTCTGCTACATATTTTTGGTAAAATCGCAATAAGTGTATTTTGATTGGTTTGCGCAAAAGTTATTGCGTTTACTTACTACGGGAAAGATTTATGTCATTTTTATTGTTTTATTTTTTTTAAACTAGTAATGGCGGCGATCTGCGATTTTTTTTTTATTTTTTTTTTGCGGGACTGTGACATTGTGGCGGACAGATCGGACCCCTGACTGATATTTTTGACACTTTTGGGGGTACCGGTGACATTACTACAGTAATCAGTGCTACAAATATGCACTGTTACTGAAAAAATGACACTGGCAGGGAAGGGGTTAACTTGGTGATCAAGGGGTTAAATGTGTCCCTAGGGGCGTGATTCTAACTGTTGAGGGGCATGGCTTGTTAGATCATAACAGAGACATACCATCCTACATAGCAGGATCGCATAGCCTCTGTCATGATCTAAGGGAGAATGACAGGCGGCTTTGTTTCCATCAGCCGTCTGCCTTTCTCCCTCTCCTGAGCGAGATTGCGAGTGGCCGGCGGACATCACGGCGGTCACACGCACGGGGATGTTAGTGAACGAGCGGGGGCGGGAGCGCACCTCCGGCGGCGCGCGCTCGCCCCCTACAGGCTCGTGGGCGAATGACGTACCGGTACGTCACTTTGCCCAGGAGGGGCTGACTGCCGCAGTATATAGTCGTGCGGCAGTCGGCAAGTGGTTAATGTCACTTTAAGGGTCATATGTTAAATACTGTTCTTTTAGCACAGAGTGGTATATTTTACCATTGTCACATAAATACACATACATTTCATGGCTACAGATGCAAAAAAAGGATAGATGTAAGAGTTTAATTTAAGAATAATCACCAGTGAGATATCACAAGTTTGCAAACATAAATGTTTTATTTTAAAACAAATATTTTTTTTTTTTTTAGTGCAATATAGACAGTACTTTATTTGTATGCTGTGTGTGTACCTACTTTGATTATGATTTATTCTTCAAATTTCTATGTTTCAGCAAACTGTTTGTGGCTTTGACTTGCTAAGAGCCAATGGACACTCATTTGTTTGTGATGTCAATGGTTTCAGTTTTGTGAAGAACTCCATGAAATATTATGATGACTGTGCCAAAATACTGGGGTATGTTACTATTGCATTTTTTTCTGGTCCGTATTTGTTCCCATGCTTGCTTTATTATTTTATAACACAATGCAGATGAATCTATCATTTCACCTATAGGGAATTTCCCCTTGCTTTTGGTTTTGTTCCTGTACTGTGCATGTCCTTTAGCTCAGGGGTGTCCAATCTTTTGACCTTTTTGGACCACATTAGAAGAAGAGGACTTGTCTTGGGCCGCACATAAAATACACTAACAATTATTGCTGATGAGCAGAAAAATTTGGGCAGATCACAAGTTAAGGATCACTGATATACATAATGTACCTGAGTAATAACACTTCATAAAATAAAACTAGTGCAATATTTGACACTGTTTTTAATAAACTAATGCATCAATATCTGGTTCAATGGATGAAGTAACAATACTCCATAAATTCTCAAGGTGCTCATCAGATATTTTGGTTCTAATTTTGCCCTTCATGTGCTTCAGCCTTGAAAATAGTTGCTAACAAATATAGGTGCTGTCGAAAACTGATGACATGAATAAGGCGTGATTGTAAAGAGTGAGAGATTTTTTTTACGGAAGATAAAGCCTAAAAAAGTCCAGTAAAGAGACACTGTCAAATTTTTCTTCGGCTGCATGTTTTCGCTAATTGTAAACACATTTTTACAAAAAATTCTCTCCAAAAACATGAATGTTTTTAAGTAAGTTAACAATTATGTGTTTTGCCGCATTCATAGCCATGTTGGGCCGCAGGTTAGACACCCCTGCTTTAGAGCCTTTATATGATTTTTCTGAGAACATATGCACATTCCAGCAGCAGCTGAACATCACCATTTAACTGTAGTAATTGTAGTAGAGTGTGCCAATGTACTTTGCATTAGCACAGATGCTTGTGGTTTAACTGCTAAATGTGCAGAAATAGGTGAGAACCCTGCAGCTACATTCATTCAGTCTTGGCACTCTAGGAAAATTGCCTGTGCATAAACTTTGTGCAGGGATGTGTTCCCTGACTGCCTTGCTGTATTTTGCATTACTTTAATTTGTGTATTGTCTTGCAGAGCATTGCACCCAGGGGTTATCTGTATGACATCATCCCCAAATTATTCTGTTAATGAGGCTCCAGAGTGCAGTGCCAGGTGTGGTTACAGAGGGTCCTGTCTGGTTTGTCAGTTGGCCAACCCTTCCTGATCTTGTCATCAGAGGATTCGATCCAGCTTTGACAAAAACAGGGATGCAGTGTTCTGGAAGTATTTTTTGGGAAACCCTCCCCTGGTGCCTGGGTTAGAGGATACTGTTCCTCTGGGGCCATAGCCATATGGACCCAAGAAGATTTTTAGGCAAAGATATCACAAGAACTGAGTTACAGTGGCTCAAGGTCCCCTGTTACCCAAGTGATATTACAGCATGGGGATATAGTGGCTATGAGGTGGAGGTCATCTCACATACACCCAAAAATACTGATACGCTAATATGAGTTATTCGAAAGAAAAATGTATTAAGTGCTAGCTGTAAAATTTTGATCTGTCATTTGTTACATTTGCTTTCCTTAGGAATATAATTATGAGAGAGCTTGCTCCACAGTTCCAGATTCCCTGGTCTATCCCAACAGAGGCAGAAGATATTCCTATAGTACCAACCACATCTGGAACAATGTAAGTGAAATATAAAAAAAAAACATATATATATATATATATATATATATATATATATAATATATATAGATTTCAAAATTGCCCATTACTAGTTATGAATCCGAAATCCGCATGTCTGTAAAGCAGAATAGGTTTTTCTTCATGCTCATATTGTTTTTTTGCATTATCCTAGGATGGAGCTGCGATGTGTAATAGCAATTATACGACATGGGGACCGCACTCCAAAGCAGAAGATGAAGATGGAGGTTCGACATCCAAGGTAATAATAAAAGGAGGTAGCTAAATGTTTTGCAAGTAGTATATAAAATAGCTTTTCTCTTTCGTTTTTGACAGACACAGCTCTTCATCTTCATGACTGTAGGGTTATACTGCCCTCTACAGGAGTAGGACATTAGACAGAGAAAAAAGCTTGAGCACGCCTATGGGGCAGTCCCTGGGGGTATACTCCCACTTCCTGCTATAGGTATTCAGTTTTTTTCTGCCTAGTCAGGAGTAAGGACCTAGTTGTTTGCTGGGGTCTCTGGTCCTGGCAATTTTTTCTTTTTGCATTTAATTTTTTTTTCCTTTTATTATTTTGTTTCCGTGAGAATCTACAATCAAGTGCTGGACTGGGCGAGGCACTGAATAATCTAGATCTTTAGGTTCCCCCTAGTCCGTCCAGCGAGCGGGTGCTGACTGCAGCTCTGCGCTAGGTCATCTGTGACATAGCCCCACTGGACGGGGGCTGGCATATGTGTTAGACATCTCGTGAGGACGTATACGAACTAGCTTCAGCCTGAGTCACAGCTTTTCCTTCTGGCCAACAGCACCCACATTATGATGGAGCGGTGCCCTGTCTGGAGCGGTGCCCACCCTGTTCCTGGTGTGGTAAGTAGCTGTCCCGTCTCTACCCCTGGTGGGTTTTGGGGCGGACACGGGCCCCTCTTTGGGGGGGTTGAACCCCCGGGCTCCCCTCCCTCCCAGTTTGTGTCCCCCCCTGTCTTGGTGGTTTATTGCGCCCTGTGCTCCCTGTCTGCTTACACACATACCTTTTTAGGTTACATGGGGTGCTACACTGGCAATGGGGGTGGGGGGGAGCACTTTCTCTCCCTCTTCCTGCTATTGCAGCAGTATTGCTCTGTGCTGGGCCTTGTAGTGCCACAGGAAGGTGGAGGTGTCTCTTTTGCAGTGGTTTACACTTCTTTTTGTGGGATCCCCTCTTCATTCATGGAGTCCATGGAAAATGTTTCACCACCTGACCCCCTCTCAGAGGCTGCAGGGCCCTCCGGGGCCCAACAACTATCTGCACTGATGGCGGTCCTAGAGTCCTTGGTGTCCAAAGTAGATTTGGTCCTCGGCAAATGGGCTAGCAAAAAGCGCTCCCCCACCTTCACCTGCTTCTTCTGTCTCCTTAGATCCAGAGTCTGATTCGGCCGCCGCAGACGCAAGTTATCCTTCGGGGTCTGCGTTCACGCACCCTGCATTCTTGGCTAGTGAGGATGATTCCTCTGGTCCTCTAGGTGCACATGAAAAGCCGCTAGTGGATGCACTTATTGTATCTGTGCGGGAAACCTTCCATATGGAAGATGTGACTTAGGCTCCATGTACACGGGACGCTGGAAATGGTCGTTTAGGAGCAGTTGGGCGTTTTTTTCAGAAGCCCGTGAACCCATCTACATTTTATCTTATCTGTCCATGTACACCAGGTCGTTTACAGTCATTTGCAGGCAGTTGCGTTCAGGGACTTTTTTTTAGAGCGCAATTATTTGCGTTCGAACGTGTGTTTCCCGGCGTTTCAAACGCCCGAACGCGTCTAAACGCGTCCGAACGCGTCTGAACGCGATGACCCGAGTTTAGCGTTCGCGTTTTTCCATTTTAAAGGGGAATAATTTTTTTGACCTCTAGGAACGCTTCTAAACGCAAACGCCGCTAAACGCGGGTACAAACGTGACCGAACGGACGTTTCAAACGTCCTAAAAATTCCAGCATTCAAAGGGACTTTTAACAACGTCCCGTGTACATGGAGCCTAACGCAGCATCAGAGGCGCAGGTCACCTTTGGCACCCACAGGTCCTCCAAAGCGGCTAGGGTGTTCCCCCTTTTCTGCCTTCTTTGACAATATTGTCTCAAAACAGTGGGGGTCCCCAAAACGCACCTTTGCCTTACCTAAGCTTTTTGAAATGCAGTACCCTTATGAGGAGTCCCTCCTTAAAAACTGGACGGTACCTCCTGTAGTAGACTCCCCAGTTTCCAGGTTGAATAAAGCCACTGTAATACCGGTTGAAGAGTCCCTGGTCTTGTCAGATCCGGCTGATAGGAGATTGGAAGCCTTGACCCGCCATATGTTCGCTGTGTTTGGGTCGGCATGTAGGCCAGTATTTACCATTACCC
Source organism: Pelophylax lessonae (assembly GCF_965119305.1). Lineage (NCBI taxonomy): Eukaryota > Metazoa > Chordata > Amphibia > Anura > Ranidae > Pelophylax > Pelophylax lessonae. The sequence goes on along the minus strand of NC_138771.1, from coordinate 72,216,391 downwards.
TGGTGTCACAAGCTATGACTGAATTGACCAAAATTTCACGCCGGGAACTGGAGGAGAAACAGCTCCCTCCTGCTCTTGTGGAGCTGGCCGGTCAGTTGGTCCAAGGGTTACAGTTCGTCTGTGACGCCTCTTTGTATGCCGTTCCCCTGATTTCTAGACCGTCTGTCTCAGCAGTGGTCCTGCGGCGCATTATCTGGCTGAAATGCTAGTCTGCGGACCAGGCTTCTAAGAAGGCTTTGACCAATCTTCCATCCATGGGTGATTGCCTGTTTGGAGCTTCTTTGGATGACATCATCAACGGTGTAATGGGGGGAAAGAGTACTCTTCTTCCTCAAGCTTCCAAGGGTAAGAGTCCCGTCGCAGACGGGGACCTTCGTTTTCAGCTCACAAGCGGCCTTTTCATCCCTCAGGGTCTGAAGATAAGGGATCTAAACCCTTCAGGGCCTTCACTGGAGGTTCCAAGAAGTCTTTGTCGGGCAAACCGAGAGTCGGTTCTGCCAGAACTGCGGATAAAAATTCCTCTGCATAAAGGGGTGCCCTCGCCTGTATCGAGGGTGGGGGGATGTCTCCGCTGTTTTCCGAGTCCGTGGACCTTCCTATTTTAGGACAAGTGGGTGCACAAAGTCATTCGATCTGGCTGCAAGATCGAGTTTCAATAATTTCCCCCCGGAAAGGCTCTTCCCTTCCAACCTGCACTTATCACCAGATCGCTTAAAGGAACTCTATGGGACAGTGTAAGACTTGTTACTTCAAGGGGTGATTGTTCCGGTTCGGACATTGGAACGTTTTCAAGGTTTCTATTCAAATCTGTTTACGGTTCCCAGAAAGGAGAACAAGGTGCATCGAATTCTGGACCTCAAGGCGCTAAACTGCTTTGTGCAGGTACAGAAGTTCAGAATGGAATCCATTCGCACAGGGGTGGCGTCCCTACATCAGAGGGATTTTTCTCACCTCCATCAACATCAAGGATGCCTACCTTCACATCCCCGTATGTTTGACGCTCATCAGCGCTTCTTCCGTTTTGCTGTGGGCAAGGAGCATTATCAATTTGTGACGTTACCCTTTGGTCTCGCTTCCTTTCCTCGGGTCTTCACAAAGGGTATTGGGCCAGGTTCTAGCATTACTGCGTCAGCGGGGGATCGCAATACTGGGGTACCTGGACGATCTGCTTTTGCGAGTCTTTGACAGCTCTGTTGGCCAACTTGGAGATTACTCTGCAAACGCTGAGGGAGTTTGGTTGGATTCTGAATCTTTAGAAGTCTGCTCTGGTCCCGTCCACGAGCCTGGGCTATCTGGGTCTGACTCTGGACTCTGTCTCAGCCAGAGTGTTCCTTCCGCTGGAAAAACTTCACAAGTTGCAGTAGGCAATTCGGCTTCTGCTGTCCAGCAGACGATCATCTGTGTGGGCTTGCATGCGAGTGCTGGGCCTGATGGTGTCTACCTTCAAGGTGGTCCCATTTGCACAGTTCCATATGAGATCTCTGCGGAAGGAGATTCTGGTGAATTTTAACAAGTATCCTCAGTCTCTGGAAGATCTGATCTTTTTGAGCCGGAGCACGAGGGGTCCCTGGTGTTTGGTGGCTTCGTTCTCCAGCACTTATAATAATTTAATTGACGGACACAACAGTTGTTACCACGGATGCCAGCCTATCTGGGTGGGGAGGCTTCCTCGGCACAGAGTGTGCTCTGGGGGTCTGGACTCTGGGAGACTCCAGGCTACCGATCAATTTACTGGAGCCCTGAACGATCAGACTTTGTCTGGATCGTTGGACAAGTCGTCTCCGGGGGTGTCTGGTACGGATTCATTCGGACAATGCCACGGCCGTGTCCTATGTCAATCACCAAGGGGGCACAGGGTTCTGGCAGCTCAGGAAGTAGCCGACATTCTAAGGTGGGCAGGTTCGTTCCAGCCCTCTCTGCTGTGCACATTCCAAGAGTGAAAAATTGGCAGGCGGACTATCTCAGTTGACAGGCATTAGACCAAGGAGAATGGTCACTTCATCCAGAGGTGTTCCATCAGTTGTATCTGCGGTGGGGGACTCCCGAGATGGATCTGTTGGCCTCCTGCCTCAACAGAAAAGTATAGAGGTTTGTGGCACGGTCTTGGAAACCTCTAGCCAACGCTAAAGATGCCTTAGTGGCTCCCTGGAGTCAGTATCGTCTGATCGAGGCTGAAGGGATTCCGGTTATCCTAGTGGCTCCAGACTGGCCTCGCCGGTCTTGGTATGTCGATCTGGTATGTCTGCTCGCCGATGCTCCCTGGAGCCTTCTTTTCAGGGAAGATCTGGTGTCCCAGGAACCGATCTTCCATCCTGCTTTACAGTCGCTGGCTTTCACGGCTTGGCTGTTGAAAGCCAGGTGCTGAAGGATAGAGGGTTGTCTGAATCGGTGGCTCCTACACTTTTAAAAGCTAGAAAATCTTCTCCCGGGAAGATTTACCATTGTACTTGGAAGACATACGTTATGTTGTGTGAATCCCTGCGGGTTAATCCTCGCTCCTTTTCGGTGACTCGGATCTTGGTCTTTCTCAAGTGAGGGGTCAAGCAGCGTCTGGCCTTCAGTACCATCAAAGGCTAGGTCTCGGCTTTGGCGATTTTCTTTCAATGTCCATTGGCTACACACTCCTTGGCACGTACCTTTCTCCAGGGAGTTAGACACTTTGTTCCCCTGGTGCGATCTCCAATGCTGCCATGGGACCTCAATTTGGTGTTGTCAGTTCTCCAGAAACCTCCCTTTGAAAATATTTGGGAGATTCCCCTGCTTACGTTGTCCCAGAAGTTGACCTTTTTGGTGGCTATTACTTCTGCACGCAGGGTGTCTGAGCTGGCGTCGTTGTCTTGTCGTTCACCTTACCTAGTGGTTCATAGCGATAAGGTGGTTCTTCGGCCATGTCCATCGTTCCTTCCAAAGGTCGTTTCCGATTTTCATCTGAATGAAGACATTGTGTTGCCCTCCCTGTGTCCTCAGCATCCTAAGGAAGTTGCCTTGCATTCCCTGGATGTGGTTTGGGCAATTAGGGTGTACCTGGCAGCTACAAAGTCGTTTCGGAAGTCAGACTCACTATTTGTCCTTACAGATGGACCTCTCAAGGGACTGGCTGCTTCTGCTGCAAACATTTCCAGATGGATCAGACAGACTGTGATTTAGGCTTATTCTTTTAAGTGTCAGGTTCCTCCTTTCCCTGTCAGGGCGCACTCTAATCGGGCGCTTAGTGCCTCCTGGGGCTTCCGTCATCAGGCGTCAGTGGTGCAGGTTTGCAAGAAGGCCACCTGGTTGTCTGTACACACATTGGCAAGTGGATGTGTTGGCATCTGCGGATGCTTCTTTTGGCCGCAAAGTTTTGCAGCCTGCTATTTAGATGACTTTTCCTCTTTGAGGGTGTTTTTTTCAGGTGAGCTTCATTTGTTAATGGTTGAGCTCCAAGTTACCTGGTTGGCTATGTTTAGCCTTGGGGAAGTTTGTTTTCTGCTGTTCCCACCCCTCATGTTTTATGCTGCTTTGGGATGTCCCTATAGTCATGAAGATAAAGAGCTGTGTCCGTCAATGAACAAAAGAGAAAATGGGATTTTTGAGTTACCGTTAAATCCATTTTTCTGATGTTCATTGACGGACACAGCACCCGCCCCTCTTTGGAGTTGTTTTTTTTTTTTTCTTCTGACACTGCTTGTTACAAAACTGAATACCTATAGCAGGAAGTGGTTTATTTTATTTTAAGGTTATGACTAAAGAAATGTATTTACAGAAAGAAAGAGTCCTTGGTGTAATAGTGAACTTTAGGAAGCCTTTTGAAGAGTTGGATTTTTTTCCTATTAAAAAAAAAAGGACTTGGGATTTTATTTCTTATTTTTGCAAGACAGTAAATTTGAGTATTTTTTTTTTTTTATGTATAGGTTCTTTGAGTTATTTGAACAATATGATGGCTATAAAACGGGAAAGCTGAAGCTTAAGAAGCCTGAACAGCTACAGGTATATTTTGGCGAATTTTGGGAAAATGTAAAGATTAAACACACTTAATTGTGGGGCCCCTTTGCTTCTTAATTTTACCTCTAATTTTGGTGAGAAAGTTAAAAAAAAAAAAATGCTGAGACTTTCCTCCGTCAATTCTTAGAGATTAAGCGCTAAAGGTATGATGAGATAGACCAAATAAGACTAAAAAAGTCCTCGGAAAATATATTGTTAAAAAAATTTATTTACATATTATAACTAGAGATGAGCTTGGTTTCAGTCTAAATCAGAAAGAAAGCTGTCAGTACCAGCCCATTTAGCAGTGACCCAGGAATTTTGCCCCCCGCAGGGTCTTGGTTGCTCGTCACACCATTGACTTAATATAGAGCCATATTATGTCATGATTTCACAATAATCTTCGCCCCTTCGTGTACGTGCAACTACAAGGTAGAGAATGCCTGTGCCACAGCTGATTGGGTTGATACTGACAGCATCCGGATTCGGCCAAACATGAGTTCAGACTGAACCCAACCTCTTCCCTAATGATTACAGTTGGGCAAAAAAGTATTTCGCCTGCCACCAATTGTGCAAGTTCTCCCACTTAAAAAGATGAGAGAGAGGCCTGTAATTTTCATCATAGGTACACTTCAACTATGAGAGACAGAATGGGGGGAAATAATCCAGGAAATCACATTGTAGGATTCCTAATGAATTAATTGGTAAATTCCTCAGTAAAATAAGTATTTGGTCACCTACAAACAAGCAAGATTTCTGGCTCTCACAGACCTGTAACTTCTTTAAGAGGCTCCTCTGTCCTCCACTCGTTACCTGTATTAATGGCACCTGTTTGAACTTGTTATCAGCATAAAAGACACCTGTCCACAACCTCAAACAGTCACACTCCAAACTCCACTATGGCCAAGACCAAAGAGCTGTCGAAGGACACCAGAAACAAAATTGTAGACCTGCACCAGGCTGAGAAGATTGAATCTGCAATAGGCAAGCAGCTTGGTGTGACGAAATCAACTGTGGGAGCAATTATTAGAAAATGGAAGACATACAAGACCACTGATAATCTGCCTCGATCTGGGGGTCCACTCAAGATCTCACCCCGTGGGGTCAAAATGATCACAAGAACGGTGAGCAAAAATCCCAGAACCGCACGGGGGGACCTAGTAAATGACTTGCAGAGAGCTGGGACAAAAGTAACAAAGGCTACTATCAGTAACACACTACGCCACCAGGGACTCAAATCCTGCAGTGCCAGATGTGTCCCCCTGCTTAAGCCAGTACATGTCCATGCCCATCTGAAGTTTGCTAGAGAGCATTTGGATGATCCAGAAGAGGATTGGGAGAATGTCATATGGTCAGATGAAGCCAAAATAGGACTTTTTGGTAAAAACTCAACTCGCCGTGTTTGGAGGAGTGCTGAGTTGCATCCAAAGAACACCATATCTACTGTGAAGCATGGGGGTGGAAACATCATGCTTTGGGGCTGTTTTTCTGCAAAGGGACCAGGACAACTGATCCGTTCAAAGTAAAGAATGAATGGGGCCATGTATTATGAGATTTTGAGTGAAAACCTCCTTCCATCAGCAAGGGCATTGAAGATGAAACATGGCTGGGTCTTTCAGCATGACAATGATCCCAAACACACCGCCCAGGCAATGAAGGAGTGTCTTCGTAAGAAGCATTTCAAGGTCCTGGAGTGGCCTAGCCAGTCTCCAGATCTCAACCCCATAGAAAACCTTTGGAGGGAGTTGAAAGTCCGTGTTGCCCAGCGACAACTCCAAAACATCACTGTTCTAGAGGAGATCTGCATGGAGGAATGGGCCAAAATACCAGCAACAGTGTGTGAAAACCTTGTGAAGACTTACAGAAAACGTTTGACCTCTGTCATTGCCAACTAAGGGTATATAACAAAGTATTGAGATGAACTTTTGTTATTGACCAAATACTTATTTTCCACCATAATTTGCAAATAAATTCTTTAAAAATCAGACAATGTGATTTTCTGGATTTTTTTTCCCTCATTTTGGCTCTCATAGTTGAAGTGTACCTATGATGAAAATTACAGGCCTCTCTCATCTTTTTTTAGTGGGAGAACTTGCACAATTGGTGGCTGAATAAATACTTTTTTGCCCAACTGTACTTCCTTACACATTCAAATATTTATTTGAAAACATAAGGACACGATGCTTCATTTATGCATTCCTTTATGCTACTGTTGTCAACTGCATAACTAGAATTGCTTATTAATGCTTAATAAGGATATGTGAATACTTGAATTGGTATAGCCTGGCCAAAGTACTCAAAATAAGAAATTGCCTATTATTTAAACAGGTTTTAACCACATCCCGCCCGCCCTATAGCAGAATGACGGCGGGAATGTGGTTGTATTATCCTGACCGGATGTCATATGACGGCGGCGCGCAGAGCAGCGATCGGTGATGCGAGGTGTCACACTGACTCCCTGCATCTCCGATCTTGGTAAAGAGCCTCTGATGTAGGCTCTTTACCATGTGACCAGCCATGTCCAATCACGGCTGGTCACATAGTAAACAGGAAGAGCCGTTGATCGGCTTTCCTCAGTACGTGCCTGACAGGCACGAGTAAAGGAGCGCCGATCGGCGGCTCCCCTGACGGGGGGGGGTTGGCACTGGTAATCAGGTCATTGATTACAAGTGCAGACCCTCGGGGGGAGGGGGGTGCCACTAGAACCACCAGGGATGCCCTCCCATGACCCCAGGGATGCCCACTATGGCCACCAAGGATGGCAATCAGGGCTCAGGGAGCCCCCCATTGCCCTCCCCATCAGTGCTGCCCGCCAGTGCCCTCCCTATCAGTGCTGCCCATCATTGCCATCTATCAGTGCCGCCCACCAGTGCCCATTATTGCCCACCAGTGCCGCCTATCAGTGCCCATTAGTGCCCATCAGTGCCGCCCGTCAGTGCCGATCAGTGCCGCCTATCAGTGCCCACCAGTGCCGCCTATCAGTGCCGCCTATCAGTGCCCATCAGTGTCACCTATCAGTGCCCATCAATGCCGCCTATTAGTGCCCAGCAGTGCCGCCTATCAGTGCCCACCAATGCTGCATATCAGTGTCACCCCATCAGTGCCTGTCAGTGCAGTCTCATCAGTGCTCATCAGTGCAGGAAAAAATTTATTTATTTACAAAATTGTATAACATAAACAAAAAAACTTTTTTTTTTTCAAACTTTTCGGTCTTTTTTTTTATTTGTTTAGCAAAAAAGAAAAAACCTTGCGGTGATCAAATACCACCAAAAGAAAGCTCTATTTGTGGGGGGAAAATTACATAAATTTGGTTTAGGTACAGTGTTGCATGACCGCGCAATTGTCATTCAAAATGCAACAGCGCTAAAAGGTGAAAATTGGCCTGGGCAGGAAGGGGGTGAAAGTGCCCTGTTTTGAAGTGGTTAAACGTGACTTTTTTCTGAGTAGGTTAGTACGGTGTAAAGAAGTCAATAAATACTTTGTTTAATGCTTTATTAATGTATTTATTTTTAAGGGTGTTTTTGCTTTCTTTTGGCCCACCTTCTTGATAGCTTTAAAGGAGGTCTAAACCTAAGAACAAAACTGTACTATAATGAAGCGTACCATTCTATAGATGTGATGGCTGCATTCGTTTTAATTATTCAGGTTAAGAACATCTTCAGCATATATAGAAAATAGCGGTTTCTGATAAGCCAGAAATACTTTCTCCTTTTAATGTCCTGTGAGCTGAACTCAAAGGAAAAACCTTATCGTTTTTTCTTTGTAAACTACTAACACCTCCAAATCCCATGTAAAGGGGATGAAGCAAGAAAGACCAGCCTGGATGACAACTATGGCCTCCTTCATAATTTACAATGGAGGGAGTGAGCATAGCCACCAGGAAGTATTATTTGCAGGATTACCTTAAACAAAGTGAAAATTAAAGGAAAAAAGCTAAAAAAGAAAACAAATGTAACAAAACATCTAAGGTCTGGTTAGTCACAATAAAATCATTTTTTTGTTTTCAGGTTTAGACACACTTTTTAATGGTTCCTTTCAATATTGCAATGCTTTCCATGTAATGGCTAAAGCTGACGAGGTCAGAACATATTTAAACTGGTTACATGTCTGTGTTTAGGCTTTAAGTATGATTTACACCTGGATAGGGTAGAACATTTTATGATTGTATAAAAACTGCATTCCTGGATGATTTTGAGCAGGAAGTGCTTGACATAGCAAGACTGCTGCTATCAGAACTTGGAACGCACAGTGACTGCGAGATTGAAGAGAGGAAATCCAAGCTTGAACAACTGAAAACGGTCCTGGAAATGTAAGTAGAAGAAATGTTCACAGATCTTGATAATCAAGGAAAAATAGGTACTGTGCCAAATAAACCATATGTGTAGTAATATTTAAGTGAATTTCACCATTCAGGTTAGTCAGAACAGTACAAGGTATTGCCAGTCTGTTGCTGTGGCTTGTTACACCTATTCAAATGCTCCTTGTAATATTAGGGCCCACTGTTCTACAAAAACTCTTTCGTAGTTTTAGATGGAGTGTGGGAAAGTTGAGCCTTTGTTGTGTTATTGCTTTCTGTGTTCCACTGGGGAGATTTCCATTTATTTTCTGTATGTCTGCCAGATGTTAGGCAGGGAGTGAGAATGAGTGGGTATATAGACAGCAATAAGAACATACACTATATAACCAAAAGTATTGGGACACCTGCCTTCCCACACACATGAACTTTAATGGCATCCCAGGCTTAGTCCGTAGGGTTCAGTATTGAGTTGGCCCACCCTTTGAAGGTAATAACGCTTAAACTCTTCTGGGAAGGCTGTCCACAAGCTCTATATGATAAAGTAAGACCTAGCATGACAGAACACCACTAATAATGCAGAGCATACCCAAACAAAAAGGGGGGTGATGCAGCCCGTATAAATGTCACAAAAAATTACCAGGAGCTGGGAACATTCATCAATAAGAGTCCTGAGCAGCAGTAAATCTTTAGGCTGTCAAACCATCGACCTCTAGTGGCTCTGATTTGGCACAATGCCAAAAATAGACAGCAACTGAGCATGTGTAGAGCAGGGTGACAGTGTATTACTGGATTTTAAACAGTACAGACACTTATTTTTTATGTTTTATATAGCTATACCTGCAAAAGGGGCCAGCCTGAAGTGATCAGACTAAAGTTCCAGTTTATTAATCAAATTCTCCATTAACAGGGACAGCAATGGGATCTAAGAAATGTTAAGCTTGCTTCTGTGGAATAAAATAAATATGCAGCACGAACCCTCAAAAAACATACGTATAGGTGTGCAATTTTTCTCCCGGAGTAGAAGTGGGGCACGGAATAATGGGTGTGTTTACTTGAAGGAAACGCCTCTTTACAAGGTAGTGCTTAAAGGAAGAAAGAGGAGGGGGCACTATGCTCTATATATTATGCACCATAAATATCAAAAACATTTACCCTACACGTATAAATAATCACATTATTCTCATAATAAATAATAATAATACAGAATATTAACTTAGTCCAATATGTCCATAAATCAACCACTTAAAATATGTTATTTCTTCAGTGCTCTTCTCTAATTCTCTTCCACCATGAAGAAAAAACACCACTGTGCTCTTGTGAATAAATTACTCACCAGAACAAAATTACCCCTTTTTTCAAAAAGAAGATTATTATACGCCTTTGCTTTAAGATCCTCCAACAGCTTCTACAAAGGTATACTCTCCGTGTCTGGTTTTATCTCCTCCACACCACCATACAAACCAGGAGATAAAAACGAATATACAGTAGTATATTTATCTAACATACACTATGTAACCAAAAGTATTGGGACACCTGCCTTTACACGCACATGAACTTTAATGGCATCCCAGTCTTAGTCTGTAGGGTTTAATATTGAGTTTGACCACCCTTTGCAGCTAAAACAGCTTAAACTCTTCTGGGAAGGCTGTCCACAAGGTTTAGGAGTGTGTCTATGGGAATGTTTGACCATTCTTCCAGAAGCGCATTTGTGAGGTCAGACATTGATGTTGGACGAGAAGGCCTGGTTCTCAGTCTGCGCTCTAATTCATCCCAAAGGTGTTCTATCGGTTTGAGGTCAGGACTCTTAACAGGCCAGTCACGTTACTCTGCCCAAACTCACTCATCCATGTCTTCATGGACCTTTGATTTATGAAAGGAGTGATTTACAAAGTGCATTATCAACCAAAAAAATTCTGCAATGTTCTGATTACTTGCTCTGCTTAAAACTGGAGGATTAGTTGCTACTGCTGAAAAGTTAGATAGGTTGGTATGTGTCTCAGAGCATACTGTACCTATAATTAAATTGTGGTTGTAGTTCAGCCAGGTCCCATTCTTTGTGACCTCATGGCTTGGGGATACCACGCCTGTCTGTTGTAGGCCCAAATTCATCGTATCCATACTGCTATCTATTTACCTTTTACCTCTGTCATTTATCTACTTCTCCTCCTTTATTAAGTACACCCTAATATGTCTCCTGAAATTTAACTCAAACAAATCACTGTAGTATTACCTTTATTTAAATGGGTTGCTTGGTTTAAGTGATGCCTCTTTCTATTTGTTACTGTTTAGTTCAGGCTTTCTTAACCAAGGTTCTGTGGAACCCTGGGGTTCCTCCAGAGGTTAAGGATTCCTTGAGTGGTGAACAATGACATATTGATATCCCACTGCCAATAACTATCAACACACAAGGGCAACTTCCCACTGACTCTTAAAGTAAGGGGTCACTTCTACACTGATCACCAGTGCATGGGAGTAGAGGGCTGCATTGGGTGCGGGCTCACGCGGGTCCCGCAGCAAATCCCGTGGGTGCAGGCGGTTTTCCCATGGCTGCGGGCGGGTGCGGGCAGTCAGGAACTTTTGCGGGAGACCCGTGGGGAACTCTATGATGTAAGGACTCACTGTACTTGTACATGCTCTCCCCGCAGCTATGGTTCCTTCCTTCCACCAGCGCAGCCAATAACCAATGCTGATACAGTGCCAGACCAAACCATTACACAGGAAAAGGAGGGGGGCAAAGAAGAAAAGTCTTCCCAGACCTTGCTCCGCCAGCTCTCGTTACTCTTCTCGGGGTATGGTACACTGACAGTCATGTACCATACCCCGAGAAGAGTAAGGAGAGCTGGCGGAGCGAGATCTGGGAAGACTTTTCTTCTTTGCCCACCTCCTTTTTCTGTGTAATTGTTTGGTCTGGCACTGTATCAGGCGTTGTATTAGGTTATTGGCTGGGGAAGAAAGGAACCATAGCTGCGGGGAGAGCATGTGTGTAATGGTTTGGTCTGGCACTGTATCATGCGTTGTATGAGGTTATTGGCTGGGTAAGGAAGGAACCATAGCTGCGGGTAGAGCATGTCTGTAATGGTTTGGTCTGGCACTGTATCAGGCTATGTTGTATGATGTGGATATTGGCTGCGGAAGGAGAAGGAGGAACCATAGCTGCAGGGAGAGCATCATGAGCATCTAACTCTAAGACCTCTTTTAAGCATCATTATAAGATAAGGGCTTTGACTGCAGATAAGGGCCAGCACTGAGATAAAGTTTGCGGGAGTGGACACAAACATTGCAGGTGCGGGCGGGATTGGGCACAAACATTGCGGGTGCGGGCGGGTGTGGAACACATAGGTTGTGGGTGCGGGCGTACCTGTCCATACATTCAGCGGGTGCGGGTTTAAGAAAACAGGCACACGCAGGGCTCTACATGGGAGCATTTCACCATTGACCACTAATGTAAGGGGAAGCTACAATTTCCTGGCCATTATTATTTATTTTCATGGTTATTGACATACAGGGCAAGAGAGTTTTGTAAAATAATGAAGTTTTCTCTGGTTGTCAAATATTCTAGGGATGCCATATTTTTTATTAAAGCGTTCAACAGCTTACTACTCATGCTATTTTATCATAAAATGTCAATAGAATAATTTTTAGCAGGGGCTCCCTGAGAACTTAAATTTATTTTGAAAGTTCCTTATGGGTAAAAAGATTGAGAAAAGCTGGTTTAGTTCAAATAAAACTCTTGTATATATGTGCCCATCATATTTGCCAGTAGAAATATTTGTTATCTCTGAAGATGATGTTATGAACAAGTAATGTTTTTCTAATTTAGTAATTCATGTGGTGTTCTTATTTTAGTTTTTTTTTTTTACAGGTTTTATTATTTATAAATTTGTTATGCCATATACAGTATCTCACAAAAGTAAGTACACCCGTCACATTTTTGTAAATTATTTATTATATCTTTTCATGTGACAACACTGAAGAAATTACACTTTGCTACAATGTAAAGTAGTGAGTGTACAGCTTGTAAAACAGTGTAAATTTGCTGTCCCCTCAAAACAACTCAACACAGAGGCATTAATGTCTAACCCCTGGCAACAAAAGTGAGTACACTCCTAAGTGAAAATGTCCAAATTAGCCATTTTCCCTCCCCGTTGTCACGTGACTCGTTTGTGTTACAAGGTCTCAGGTGTGAATGGGGAGCAGGTGTGTTAAATTTGGTGTTATCGCTCTCACTCATACTGGTCACGGGAAGTTCAACATGGCACCTCATGGCACAGAACTCTCTGAGGATCTGAAAAAAAGAATTGTTGGTCTACATAAAGGCTACATATAGGCTATAGGAAGATTGCCAAGACCCTGAAACTGAGCTGCAGCACGGTGGCCAAGACCATACAGCGGTTTAACAGGACAGATTCCACTCAGACCAGGCCTCACTTTGGTCGACCAAAGAAGTTGAGTGCACGTGCTCAGCGTCATATCCAGAGGTTTTCTTTGGGAAATAGATGTATGAGTTATGCCAGCATTGCTACAGAGGTGGAAGGGGTGGGGGGTCAGCCAGTCGGTGCTCAGACCATATGGCGCACACTGCATCAAATTGGTCTGAATGGCTGTCATCCCAGAAGGAAGCCTATTTTTCTAAAGATGATGCACAAAAAAAGCCTGCAAACAGTTTGCTGAAGACAAGCAGACTAAGGACATGGATTACTGGAACCATGTCCTGTGGTCTGATCAGTCCATGATAAACCTTTTTGGTTCAGATGGTGTCAAGCGTGTGTGGCTGCAACCAGGTGAGGAGTACAAAGACAAGTGTGCCTTGCCTACAGTCAAGCATGGTGGTGGGAGTGTCATGGTCTGGGGCTGCATGAGTGCTGCCGGCACTGGGGAGCTACAGTTCATTGAGGGAACCATGAATGCCAACATGTACTGTGACATACTGAAGCAGAGCATTATCCCCTCCCTTTGGAGACTGGGCTGCCGGGCACTATTCCAACATGATAACGACCCCAAACACACCTTCAAGATGACCACTGCATTGCTAAAGAAGCTGAGGGTAAAGGTGATGGACTGCCTAAGCTTGTCTCCAGACCTAAACCAGATTGAGCATATGTGGGACATCCTCAAACGGAAAGTGGAGGAGCGCAAGGTCTCTAACATCCACCAGCTCCGTGATGTCGTCATGGAGGAGTGGAAGAGGACTCTAGGGGCAACCTGTGAAGCTCTGGTGAACTCCATGCCCAAGAGGGTTAAGGCAGTGCTGGAAAATAATAGTGGCCACACAAAATATTAACTCTTTGAGACCAATGTGTACATTTTCATTTAGGGGTGTACTCACTTTTGTTGCCAGCGGTTTAGACATTAATGGCTGTGTGTTGAGTTATTTTGAGGGGACAGCAAATTTACACGGTTATACAAGCTGTACACTCACTGCTTTACATTGTAGCAAAGTGTCATTTCTTCAGTGTTGTCACATGAAAAGATGTAATAAAATATTTACAAAAATGTGAGGGGTGTACTCACTTTTGTGAGATGCTGTGTGTGTGCATATATATATATATATATATATATATAGTTTGCGCCCCCTAGTGGAATTCTTCACTGCAAATTATTTCTAATTAAAATGAACGTGCATTGGAAAAATTATGATTACTTATGTTAACAATGATCTTGTTTACTCAGTGTATGATATTTTTTTTTAATTCAAGCAAATAATGCATGTTAGTTTTTATTGATGCAAAGTTTTTTTTGTCAGTTCCTTTTTATGTCAGTGGTTTTGTGCTTTGCCTAAATTTTGGACGTAATGAAAATTAAAAAAAAACGTGATTCTTTTTATTTTTTCTAGGTATGGCCATTTCTCTGGTATTAATAGGAAAGTACAGCTGACTTATTTGCCCCATGGTCATCCAAAAATATCCAGTGAGGATGAAGGTAAGATAGAGACTATTTTTTCATGTATACCACTGATTTTCACAGTGTGACGAGTTTTCATGTGCGCAGCAATTTTAGCAGTACAAGTTTTTTTTTTTAAATGTAATGTCTTCATAGATGCCCGGAAGGACTCCCCATCTCTACTTCTAGTCTTGAAATGGGGTGGGGAACTGACACCAGCTGGGCGAGTGCAAGCAGAAGAGCTAGGACGGGCTTTCCGCTGTATGTATCCTGGAGGGCAAGGTAGGTTTTATTTTTACATATTATTCTCTTCCACTACCCTTCTGTCTTTGACTTTGTCCAAACCTGAGCACCCCACCATGCCTTTCACGGTGTAACATGTTCATCATGCTTGTGTAAAGTATGTACAAATGGGAAAGAAAGTTTAAAAAATGCAGATGTATTTCCAAAGCTTAAAAGTATCCTTCCAGAAGCTTTAGACCAGCAGATATATTTAGTACATCTTCCTGAGTTTCCTGAAGATTTAGTGACTGCTTTCATTGAGGTCACTGGCAGTCTTAAAGTGATTGTAAAGGTTGTTTTTCTTACTAAACAGTAACAAACATGTTATACTTACCTGCTCTGTGCAATGGTTTTGCATGGAGTAGCCCTCATCCTCCTCTTCCCGGGTCCCCTGCCCGGCGGTCCTTGCTCTTTCTTCCCGGTGAGTGCCCCCACATCAAGCCGTCTGCTATGGTAGCACTCATTCGGGCTCACTCCCGAGTCCTGCTCTGTGTGTCCATAAGACTCAGCCCGCTCCCCGCTCCCTCCTCACTTGCTCTGATTGTATTTGAGCCAGTGAGGAGCGAGAGAGCTTCGACCCTTGTGCACTTCGCTGGATCGAGATCAGGCTCAGGTATTTATTTGGGGGAGCTGCACGTAGAAGGTTTTTTACCTTCCTGCATAGAATGCAGTAGGGTAAAAAAAAACTTCTGCCTTTACAACCACTTTAACAAGCTTACACTTAGGGCATATCTATAAAGCATTGAATGGGACTTTCACCAAACATTTACTGGTGGTGAATCAATTACCTCCATTTAAAACACATGCACCTGAATGTTTGGTGAATGTCATTTTCACTGCTCTATAAAGAGCAAGGCATCAGTGTTTCTCTTACGTCCTCCGACAGTCGCCGCCTCTTCATATTCGTCACATATGGGGTATTAGACTTTGCTCCGAAGGAGTAGCTAGGCAACAGAATATGTTAACAATAAAGCTTTAACATATCCCACCCTCAAGGGGTGGTCCCCTCAGTCAATACCCTCCTACTTCCTGCAACTATATCTCAGTTTTAATGTCTAGCTTGTCAGGAGTGGCTGGCTCTCTCTGTGCTGGGACTTTTTGTCCCAGACTCTTTCTTCTTTTTGATATTTTGTTTGAGTTTTCTCTCTACCTTTACTTAGCTGTTATTTTTGTCAGCATTAGTTAGTTCTTCGGACGAAGAGGATCATGCGGACTGGGTCTCGGGCTGATCCCCCTGGTCGCAGGTCGTGGGTCAGTGGCTTCCCAGTCTGCCATCGAGCGTTCAGCCAGGTAACGCTCCTGGCACAGTGAACGACCCATCCCTGTTCGGTGCAGGGATGATTGGTGAGGTGGCTACCTCACCGGACGCTGTGCGGTTTCTGAACCGCCATTGTGTGCGTCTTGAATTGCGACTCTCCCTGCCTCATGTGCAGCGGCTTGTTCGCCTGTGCGGGTTCCCCACGCCATTGTGAGGTAAGTGTATCTATGTGGGGACCTGTCTGTCTGGGGGGGGTCTCAGTCTGGGACTGTGTAACCTGCCTTTAATCACACTGCTTGTCTCCCTATCTCTCGGCTGCATGCTGTGGGCTGCAAGGGGGGGGGGGGGAGCTGTATGACACTGAGTATGTCAGGCTGGGCAGTGTGAGGAGCTGTGTGCTGTGGGGCATGTTTTTAATGGCATGTTGGGGCATATACAGCGATCGCTGCGGCGATCTAACATGTATCCATATAATGGGATAATATTGTGTGTGATTTTATGCACTGTGGAGCGGCGATTTCGGCGCCAAACGACGCCATTTTACCGGCGCCCGCTCCGGCCGCATGGTTTACATGCACGGCGGCCATTTTCTTGTAGCCTCCATAGGCTTACATAGAGCGTCCTGGCAGCATCACTTCCTCTCTCCTGGAAGCACCGATCGAGGCAGCAGCAGCAGCGGAGTCTCCTCAGGTTTTATCCTTCTATTCCTGTGTTCCATTGCCTGTATTCAGTCTGTATATTCCCTGTGGGGGTCTCATTGTGCCTGAGTGTGGTGCGGTGGGCTGCGCTTGCCGCGCTTGCTGTAAGGGGGCAGTTAACCCTTGGTTGTCTGGCATACAGGGGCAATGGATTCTCAGGAGGGCAAGTTTCCCACAGTATTGGTGGAAAGCCAGGGGACCGCTGTTTCCCCCCCAGGGGGGGATTTAGCCACTATTGTGGCTGGCCTTGCTGCACAGGTGCAAATGCTGGTGGCTGCTCAATCTACTAAACGGCCCAGAGTTGCTCTGTCCTCTGATTCTGAGGGTGAAGGTGATGGGGCTGTTCTGGCGGGGACCCCCCTATCGGGGTCCCGCTCCTCTCTTGATCTAGTGGGGTCTGAGGTAGAGGCTGAAGTTGAGGGGGTTGATAATTCTCCCCCTGGCTCGCCTGAAGAGCTTGCAATCATGGATGAGTTGTTTGCTTCCATTAAGCAGACGCTACGTTTGCAGGACGAGGTGTGTCCCCCAGCTGCCTTGGCGGCTTATGGGACGCAGAGAAAACGCAGGACGCCGCAGGTTTTTCCCTGCAATGCTGATTTTCAGCGCGCTGTTAAGGACCAATGGCGCGATTTGCGCAAGCCTTTTGCGGTACCAAGTAAATTTAAGCTGCGTTATCCTTTCTCGCCTGCCACTGATGAACGGTGGTGTGTGCCTCCGCCAGTGGATCATGCTATTGCGGTTTTGAACAAAGCCACTGCGATCCCTGCAGAGGGATCCCCTGTTTTCCGTGATGCCACGGATAGGAGACTGGAGTCTCTTGCCCGTCATACTTATTCTGTTGCGGGTTCTATGCTTAAGGCTCTGTTTGCTTCCCTCATGGCGGCCCAGGCGATCGCAAGTTGGACGCAGATGCTTAGGCGCGTCCTAGTGGCCGATTCGGCCTCGGCGGCGACCCTGGATATGGTGGATCAGATCCACCAGGGTGTCATGTATCTGTGTGATGCGGACCTGGACCTGATTCCGTTGGCCGCGCGTGTGCACAGCGTGGCGGTGTTGTCTCGCCGCCTGGTTTGGTTGAAATGTTGGTCGGTGGACCAATCTTCACGTAAAACCTTAGCCAATCTGCCTTATGATGGGTCTCGCCTTTTTGGGGAGTCCCTGGATGTGTTGATTAAGGGGATTACCGGGGGTAAGAGCACTCTCTTGCCCCATTTCCCCAAGGCTAAGGGGGCTTCTGGGAAGAAGCATGCTCATTTTCGGCCCCCTCAGGGGTCCTTTCGTGCCTTTCGGCCGCACTACAAGGGCAAACCGTTCAAGGGCCAAGGCTCTCAGAAGAAGCCCTGGTCTGGGAAACAGAAGTCCGGTCAATCCGGACCTGCGGCCCATAACAGTTCGGCCTGAAGGGGCGCCCTCACCCAGTTTTGGGGTGGGGGGACGCTTGCTCGGTTTTCTTCAGCCCTGGTTGGCCCGTGTGAGGGACAGATGGGTTCTGGAAATCGTTCGATCTGGTTACAAGATCGAGTTTCTCTCTCGGCCGGAGAGCAGATTTTTTCCCTCAAATCTTCAACTGTCTCCAGAGCGCCTGCGGGATCTGCACCTGGCGGTGCGGGACCTGAGGGCTCAGGGAGTGGTGGTTCCGGTGCCTCATCGGGACAGATTTCGGGGGTTTTATTCCAATCTGTTCACCGTGCCCAGGAAGGAGGGCAAGGTTCGTCCGATTCTGGACTTGAAAGCTCTGAACCGCTCTGTGCGAGTTCGCAAGTTCCGCATGGAATCCCTGCGCTCGGTGGTGGCTGCCCTGGTTCCGGGGGAATTCATGGCCTCCATCGATTTGAAGGATGCGTACCTTCACATCCCCATATTCGAGGGTCATCAGAAGTACCTTCGATTTGCCATTGCGGAGGATCACTACCAGTTTGTGGCGTTGCCCTTTGGGCTCGCCTCGGCTCCGCGGGTCTTCACCAAGGTGCTTGCACCGGTTCTGGCATTATTGAGAGCCCAGGGCATTTCTGTCCTGGGGTATCTGGACGACATTCTGGTTCGGTCTGCGACCAGACAGGGTCTGGAGAAGGACCTGTCTGTCACAATGCAAACTCTGCAGGAGTTCGGTTGGACGATAAATGTTCCAAAGTCGACACTGAGTCCGTCGGTTCGTCTCCCCTATCTGGGAATGATACTGGACTCGGTGCAGGCGAAGGTCTTCCTGCCGGAAGACAAACTCAGGACTCTTCAGGAGGAAGTCAGGTCCCTCAGGGACGTTCCACACTCGTCTCTGCGGACGGGTATGAGATGTCTGGGATTGATGGTCTCGGCCTTCGAGGCGATTCCTTTCGCGCAGTTTCACACGCGGGGTCTCCAAGCGGAGATCCTGTCCAGGTGGGACGGGCGACCTCAATCTCTGGATCTTCAGATCTCGTTGAGTCATCGCACCAGGGAAAACCTTCTGTGGTGGCTCCAGTCCCCGTTGGTGTCCGGGGGCAAGTCGTTTCGTCCGATCTCGTGGACGATAATCACCACGGATGCCAGCCTGTCGGGCTGGGGTGGTGTTCTGGGCGTTCTGTCCGCCCAGGGGACCTGGTCGGAGGGGGAGTCTTCCCTTCCGATCAACATTCTGGAATTGCGTGCGATAAGGCTCTGTCTTCATCGCTGGACGGACCGGCTGCAGGGCTGCCCGGTTCGGGTGCAGACGGACAATGCCACGGCGGTGGCCTACATCAACCACCAAGGGGGCACCAGGAGTGCCCGAGCGGCTCGAGAAGTGGCCGACATTCTGTCTTGGGCCGAGGCTCATGTCCCGGCGATAACGGCGGTTCACATTCCGGGAGTGGAGAACTGGCAGGCGGACTATCTGAGTCGCCAGACCCTGGATCAGGGGGAATGGTCTCTCCACCCGGCTGTCTTCCAGATGTTGTGCGCGAAGTGGGGTCTTCCAGATGTGGACCTGTTCGCGTCTCGCCTCAACTACAAGGTGAAGAGGTTCGTGGCAAGGACGCGCGACCCTCGGGCAGACGCGTCGGACGCGTTAGTGGCCCCGTGGCATCAGTACAAGCTGATGTACGCGTTTCCACCGATTCAGTTGCTGTCCAGGTTCCTTCGCAGGTTGCACTCGGAACGCAGCACGGTGATTCTTGTGGCACCGGACTGGCCTCGCCGGTCCTGGTACGCAGACCTCGTGAATCTGGCGGTCGACGCTCCTTGGCGTCTGCCTCTTCGAGACTATCTACTGTCTCAAGGACCGATTTACCATCCTGCTTTACAGTCGCTGGCTTTGACGGCCTGGCTGTTGAGACCGAGGTCCTGAAGGAGAAGGGTCTCTCTCCAGAGGTCGTTCATACTTTGATCAACGCGAGGAAGTCTTCCTCGGGGAAGGTTTATTACCGTACTTGGAAGGCCTATTTTGCCTGGTGTGAGTCCAGGGGGTTTTCACCCCGCACGTACTCGGTTTCCCGTGTGCTGTCTTTCCTTCAGACGGGTGTCGATCAGCGTTTGGCGCTGGCTACGATTAAGGGTCAGGTGTCGGCGCTGGCCGTTCTGTTTCAACGTCCCGTGGCTTCCAACTCCTTGGTTGGCACTTTTATTCAGGGTGTGCGGCATCTGGTTCCTCCTAGGAGGGATCCTTTGCCCCCTTGGGACTTGAATCTAGTTCTATCTGTGTTACAACGTGCTCCTTTTGAACAGATCAGGGAGATCTCGTTGTCTATGTTGTCCAAAAAGGTCGCCTTTTTGGTGGCGATCACTTCGGCTCGCAGAGTGTCGGAACTGGCGGCTTTGTCCTGCAAGTCTCCGTACCTGGTTGTTCATTTGGATAAGGTGGTCTTGCGACCTAATCCTTCTTTTCTACCGAAACGAGTTTCGGAATTCCATCTTAACGAGGATATTGTTTTGCCTTCGTTGTGCACGAAGCCTAAACATCCGAAGGAGGTGAGATTGCACTCTCTGGATGTTGTTCGGGCGATAAGGGTTTACCTTAAATCGACTGAGTCTTTTCGTAAGACTGACTCCTTGTTTGTTCTTCCAGAGGGTCCTCGGAAGGGCATGGCGGCTTCCGCCTCTACCATTGCCAAATGGATCAGGCAGACCATTGAACAGGCCTATGCCTTGCAGGGGAAGGTTCCCCCTGTGCCTGTGAAGGCGCACTCTACTAGATCACTGAGTACGTCTTGGGCCTGCCGTCATGGGGCTTCTGTAGCCCAGGTGTGTAAGGCGGCGACTTGGTCGACCGTACACACTTTCACAAAATTCTACAAAGTAGATGTTCAGGCATCGGCGGATGCTTCCTTTGGCCGCAAGGTTCTTAGTGCGGCTGTTCCATAGGGTCCCTTGTTGGGGACTCCTGGCTGTTGGGATAGTTTTTTGTATCCCCTGGTTTTTTTGTCTTTTCCTGGGTTGTTGCTCCTGTTGAGCACTTATTTTTGCTGTTGCCCAGCTGGTTTCCTTCCTTTGGTAAGGTTCCTTTCTTTGATGTGGAGACTGCGTTGCCTTTCGGCGCGGATGCGTTTCCCACCCCTCATGTTTGCACTGCTTTGGGACGTCCCCATATGTGACGAATATGAAGAGGCGGCGACTGTCGGAGGACGTAAGAGAAAACGGAATTTTTGTAAAATCTTACCTGTAAAATTCCTTTCTCTGAGTCCTCCGACAGTCGCCGCCCCCGCCCCTCTTTTGGGGTTTGAATGTATACTCTACTGCTATTACACTAAAACTGAGATATGGTTGCAGGAAGTAGGAGGGTATTGACTGAGGGGACCACCCCTTGAGGGTGGGATATGTTAAAGCTTTATTGTTAACATATTCTGTTGCCTAGCTACTCCTTCGGAGCAAAGTCTAATACCCTATATGTGACGAATATGAAGAGGCGGCGACTGTCGGAGGACTCAGAGAAAGGAATTTTACAGGTAAGATTTTACAAAAATTCCGTTTTTTCTATAACTGCTTATATTTACTGGCACACTCACTTACATAGTTGACACCAAGGGACATAAACTGAGCATCAGAGGTACTTGTTCTTCTTGAATGTTTGAACCTAACTTCAGTGTGTATGTAGCTCAATGTGGCTTTTGTCTGCCAGAGAGAATGCATTAAGCTTGTAATAATGCTGTATCTTTCTTTTCTTTTTTTTGCTTAGAGCTCTAATTCTAGGTGCAATGTTTTTCTCTGTATGTTATGTAAATGTCATTCGTTCTCATTTTGTAACCTTTCCTGTGCATATAATGCATTTGGCCCCAATTAACCCTCTGTCCTCTCTGTTGTGTCAACGTATCATTCTAGTGAGTGGTAAAATTCCGGCTTTGGGCTGTAGCTCTCCTGTAGACTGTGGTAAGAGCCCTGATTGAAGTGTGATTTGCACTTTTCCCATGGTTGCATTGGGAAAATCTTTTCCCTTGACTAAAAAAATACCCACTGGAGTAACAATTGTAACAACTCTTCAAAAATGAACTAACAAGAAGATGGTCTAGTTCATAACAATTAATCAGATATTTGTTTTATAATGCAAGTGATACTAAAACATTTTTAATCTGCTACGTTGCCTCAGCCATGGGTTTTTTTTTTTTTTACATAAATGTCCACCTGTGTGCCAGACTAAAGTGTTTTGGACATTTCCATACGAGCAATAAAAACCCCGTAATTTAGCTGGCGTACTGGTTATCTAAGCCTCAGAACCAGTACAGGACATTTATGTAGGGCTGTTCTCATTGGGCATCTGTAATTGGTAGACATAATGTTTGTAGCCCTATTAAGATTTGGTGTTTTGGCTTTGGTTTACCTAGCAGCAAATTGGATCATGGCTTCATAATTCAGAAGTTCCTGTGATGACACAGATGAGGTCATAACATAAAGGTTACAACTCCCAGCTGCTTTCCTTTAGGGCTCATGTCCATAAGCATGATTTTACTGCATTAAACGCATGTCAACCACAGGTCAGTAAATTACTATTGACTTGATCGGAGTAGAACATGTGGAAGATCGGAGTAGAACATGTGGCAGTGTAAATACTGCGTTTACCCTGCTTTGTGTTGCTCAGGATTTTATAACGAAGTGTGCATGCGAAGCAGGTCAAATGCAGCCTGTTCTTGGCAATACAGTGTTTGGTAATACAGTGTTTGACAAGAACACCTCTTCGACATGAGGCCTTAGTTTAAAGCGAAGGACAAGACAGGAATTCAGGAGAACCACTGACCCAGCAAGCCCTAAATAGGGGTATACATATTTATACATCTATCAAAAGATTTTTTTTTTGCTTTGCGTCTAGCTCTGTGCTATAGCATTTTTTTTTTTTTTTTTTAGATTAGGGATTTCTTAAGGCATGGTTAGAATTTTATTAAACGTTAATAGATCTTTAACAAATGAACAATTTTGCTAACAAAATAAATGTTGCAGTGGAAGATCTGTAGGCAGACATTGATCTCAAATTCAAGAACTCACTCATACTAGTTAACCCAAATACTGAGACTATTGCTAGTTCATAAAGAATGGAGAAAAGAAAAAGTGGATAAGTTTCCACTTGCCAAGCACAAGCCTTCATCTCCTAACCTTCTTTAAAATGTTAGACATTTAGTTACAATATACTGGAAGATGGGAAGGAGACTGCACAATGCAGCCTCTTTTGTTCACTGGTACCACATCCTCTCATATAAGACACTGAAAAATATTGAGTCCTTGAAAAACATCAAAGGTACCACACCAATATTAAAATTCACATTTTTATTTGTACAATATTTAAAAAAAAAAAAGAAGAAGTTTAAAACACAATAGGCCTGACACATAGGTGTTAAAAAACTGCAGTTACATATATTGCTAGTTATTAATAACCATAGCCCCAGATCATATGGGGTGTTCCAGATGCGTTTCACAGGGACAAGGTCCGCTTCCTTTAGGGAGAACTGGCAGAAAAATATCTGTCTTGGATGCCTAATGTACATGCAACTTGAACCAAAAATGTGGAACTGCAACCACTGCACATCAAGGTAAACCAGCTGTACTAAAACATGTATGTGTTAATGGAAGGGATTTAATTATTCCCTTAAATAGGCT
The DNA here is from genome assembly GCF_965119305.1 of Pelophylax lessonae. Classification (NCBI taxonomy): domain Eukaryota; kingdom Metazoa; phylum Chordata; class Amphibia; order Anura; family Ranidae; genus Pelophylax; species Pelophylax lessonae. Next base: position 72,192,984 of record NC_138771.1, on the reverse strand, counting down.
ACAGAAAGGAAAACCATATCCAAAGAAGCCCCAAGGATTCCCTCCATCATAACCTTTTATCCTGTAAAGTCTCCAAATATGTCAAGGTGTTCCTGAGCTGCAGCTCCAGCAGGCATTTTTATGTTCGGGAACACCTTAACATCTATAGCCGGGATCCTCAAACTACGGCCCTTCAGCTGTTGCAGAACTACACGTCCCATGAGGCATTGTAAAACTCTGACATTCACAGACATGACTAGGCATGATGAGAATTTTAGTTCCTGAACAACTGGAGGGCCATAGTTTGAAGACCCCTGATCTATGGGGACCCCAAAGTATAGAATGTTGTATAGTATAGTAGAAATCCTTGGGACTTCTTTCAATATTGTTTCACTTTTTTTAGCCTATTTAAGGGAATAATTCAATCTCTTCTATTACAACATAAATATTTTAGTACGGCTGGTTTCCCTTGATGTGCAGTAGTTGCAGTTACACATTTTGGTATACGTTGCATGTACATTGAGCAACCAAGACAGAGTTTTATGCCAGTTCTCCCTGAGGAAGTGGGCCTTGTCCCTGCAAAACATGTCAGAGATTCCTGCATGGAACACCCCATATGATTATCTGGGGCTATGGTTATTAGTAACTGGCAATATATGTGACTGCAGTTTTTTTTTTGTTTTTATAATCAACACCTATGCGTTAGGTCCATTGTGTTTTAAACTTATTTTTAAAAACATTTTTGTACAAATACAAAATGTGAATTTTAATATAAGGTCCTTAAAGTCCTATTATATTTTTAGGGACTCAATATTTTTCTAGACATTTAGTAAGGATTCAGCTGTACTTTTTATGTAATTTTTATAATCTGGCCTCATCAATATTTTATCTCTAAACATTGGTTTCTACTTATTTTGGGAAATTGGTATCTGTTTTTCCTCTCAATCACTATGAAGATAAACCTGTGTTGGTTTACTGGTAACAGATACAAGAAAATTATTTGATCATATATGAACCCTTTTTCCAACAACAAAAAACTAATGGCATGCCTTTCAAGAAATGTTTTGTGCCTTGGTATGTCTTTCTGTATGGCTAACAATGTAATGCAACATTTAAAACTTTTCAGTATACAGTAAACCCCTGTTATATCGCGTTTCAGTTTTTGCGGTCCCGGTATATTGCGTTTTTTTTCTGTAATGTTATTTTACTAATAAAATCATTGTTAATTCAATATTTCTCTGTCGCTCATTGACAGACGTAGTCCTCCTTGATTAATATCAACTCGGGTTATACTGCCCTCTACAGGAGTAGGACTAGACAGGAAAGAAAACGTTCTGGCCACACCTTAGGGGCAGTCCCAGAGGGTATATCCTCTCACTTCCTGCTACAGGATATCAGTTTTTTTCTGTCTAGTTAGGAGTAAGGACCTAAGTTCCTTGCTGGGATCTTTGGTCCTGGCAAGATTTTTTAGAAATACTTTTTTAGGCTGCTTTTCTTCTCCAGTGTTCCTGTGAGATCTTCAAGCAAGTACGCTGAAACTGGGCGACGGGCTGGATGTTGAGATCCAGTGGTCACCCCAGTTCAGCCTACGAGCGCGTGCAGGCCATAGCTCCGCGCTGGGTCGGCCGCGACATAGTCCCACTGGACGGGGACTGACCCTGCGAGTTAAACGTCTCTCCTGGACGCCAATAACCAGTTGCAAACTGAGTCACGGCGTCCGTATTGGTCGACAGCCCCCTCACCCCGGTGGAGAGGGGTTCTGTCAGGAGTTGGCGCCCGCCTGGTTCCGGTATGGTAAGTAAAATGTTCCCCCTCTCCCCCTGCGGGTTTGTTGGTGGACGCGGGCCCCTCTCTGGGATGGATGGACGGGATCCTAGCAGGTGTCATTGATCCCCCTCTTAAGAGCTTGGTTTGGGAGCTGACTATCTATAGTCAGTATATAACACTATAAGGGAGATGACTGAAGTCAGTGGCAGACTGCTAAAAGGCATTACTATTAAGGTATAGAGGTATCCTACCTGACATAATGTGTATACAGGCCGATGCCTATGCCTGGATTACCGCATCCACAGGTCGCCATCCTTCCATAAAGCCGGTCACCTCAGCAGGCCGCACAGCCTCCCGCAGGCCGCACAGGCCGAGGACTACCTCCCGCAGGCCGAGCGCACACTCCCGCAGGCCGCACAGGCCGAGGACTACCTCCCGCAGGCCGCACAGGCCAAGTGCACACTCCCGCAGGCCGCACAGGCCGAGCGCACACTCCCGCATGCCGCACAGGCCGAGCGCACACTCCCGCAGGCCGCTGCTACTTTGCTCAAGCCGCCGCTATCCTCCACAGGCTGCCGCCATTTTCCGGCAGATCGCACGAGGCCGCCATATTGGCATAGCCTCGTGTCTCCAGCATGGGGGCGGCCATGTTTGAGGTGACCAAACACCTCGAGGAGTAATTGGGAGGCGCCGGAAGGCGTGTAAAGGGGCGGAGCCGCCTCCTTGGCCCGGGAAAGCAAGCCAAAGACTTCCTGTCTGTAACAGACAGTGCTGGAAGCAGGTTGATAAGAAACTTCTGTGCATCAGGTGAGCCTTGGAGTCTCTCTCTCTCTCTCTCTCTCTCTTTCCGAGGGGTCCAAGCAGGTACACTGAGGGGCGCTATTGCGCTGGGGGACTAAGTAAAAAAAAAAAAAAAAATGTTTTTTCTTGCAATTAATTTTTTGTGTTTGCTGGCAAGTGTCTTGTTAATCATAAACCCTGCCACACATGTATCCCCACCTGATCCCCTCGAGGTGGCCGCAGGACCCTCCAGTACCCCACTTGTGATGATGCATTATCAGCAGTTTTGGAGTCTTTGGTATCCCGGGTGGAGGTAGCCTGTCATGGATGGGGGTCAAGAAGAGCGACCCCCGCCTACCCCTATTTCATCTGATACTTCAGATACGGATTCTGAGCTGGTCATTGCAGCCCCTTTTCTGGGGTTGTTGTCTCAGGTACGGTCTCCTCAGACAGTGAGGAGGACGCTTCTGCCTACGCCATAGCACAAGAAGCGTTGGTGGAAGCACTAGTTGTGTCTGTCCGGGAAACCTTAAATCTTGAGGTTACACCGGCAGAGGTAGCTGAGACTGATATTCCTTTTTTGGTACTAGCAAGCCTACCAAAATGGCGAAGGGTTTCCCTTGCCCAAATGGGGTCGTCCGAAAACGAACCCCTGCTATTTCCAAACACATTGCTAGGCGCTATCAGTTGGAGGAATCCCTCATTATTAAGATGGACGGTACCACCAATAGTGGACTCACCGATTTCCATACTAAGTAAAGCCACTGTTATCCCGTTGGATTGACAGAATGGGCCCCACCCATCTCTAGGGTGGGGGGACGTCTTCACCGGTTTCCGGATCCATGGCTTTCCAGAATCCCGGATAAAGGGGTTCGCGAGGTCATACGGTCGGGATACAAGATCGAGTTTCGATCACTTCCACCGGTGCGATTCTTCCCTTCCAATATTCAACATCCCCGGGTCGCTTAAAAAGCTTTGCGGGGGACAGCTTAATGCAACAAGGAGTGGTAGTTCCCATTCCTTGGACAGTTTCAGGGGTTCTAGTCGAACCTGTTCACAATGCCCAGGAAAAAGGGCTAGGTGAGTCCAATTCTGATCTTGGGAGAGATGGAGTCCATCCGTACAGTGGTGGCCTCCCTACATCAGGGGGATTTCCTGGCGTCCATAGACATTTAGGATGCCTATCTTCAGATCCCCATCTTCACAGGCTGGTTCCCACCAGGAGACTGAACTATCTGGGCCTAATTTTGGATACATCCTTGGCAAGAGTGTTTCTCTATGCGGAGAAACTCCAGAAGATTCAGTCAATGATTCGGATGTTGCTGTCCGTCAGCTGGCTGGGACTGATGGTCGCCTCCTTAGAGGCAGTAACGTTTGCCCAGTCTCATACCCGAATTCTCCAAGAGGAGATTCTTCTCATATGGAATTGGAATCCCGATTCACTGGACAATCGGATCCGATTGAGTGAGCGGACCAGGGAGGCTCTGGTCTGGTGGCTTCAGTCTCCGATGCTCAGCCAGGGGAAGTCATTTCTTCTGATAAATTCCAGGTTACCGATAAATGTGTTGGAACTGAGAGCGATCAGACTTTGTCTGATTTACTGGACCGAGCAGCTCCAGGGCAGCCCGGTTCGGATCCAATCGGACTATGCCACGGTCATGACTTATGTCGATCCCCAAGGGGCACCAAGAGTGCCCTGGCGGCCATAGAAGTGGCCAACATGCTTTATTGGGCGGAACAGTTGTTCCAGCTATCTCCGCGATATTTATCCCGGGGGTGGACAGGCAGATTATCTCAGCCGTCAGATTCTTGATCAAGAGGAATAGTCTCTTCATCCAGAGGTATTTCACCAGCTGTCCCTTCATTGGGGCACCCCGGATATGGATCTGTTGGCAGGTCGGCTCAACAGGGCTCGCGCCCGCGATCCTCTAGCGGACGCAGCAGACGCGCTGAGCGCCCCGTAGGGGCAGTATCAGCTACTGTATGTCTTCCCCCCCTCTCAAGTTACTGCTGAGATTTCTCCGCAGGATAGAGGTGGAGGGAACTCCAGTTATCCTGGTAATTCCGGGCTGGCCTCGTCAAGCCGGGTACGCCGACTTGGGCAGACTAGTCGCGGACGCTCCTTGGAGACTTCCTCTCAGGGAGGATCTGCGGTTTCAAGGACCGATCTTCCATCGTGCTTTACAGTCGCTGGCTTTTACGGCCTGGCCATTGAGACCCAGGTACTGAAGGACAGAGGATTGTCAGCTTCAGTTATTCCTACTCTAATTAAAGCAAGGAAAGCGACTTCCAGCAAAGTCTATTATTGCACATGGAAGGCTTATATTGCGTGGTGTGAATCGTTGGAGTTTTCCCCCACGTACCTATTCGGTGACCCGGATCTTGGCTTTTTCTGCAAAAGGGGGTTGAGCAGAAACTATCCTTGAGCACTATCAAGGGTCAGGTTTCAGCGTTAGCAATCTTCTTCCAGAAGCCTCTGGCTACGCATTCCTTGGTGCGGAATTTCATCCAGGGGGTGCAGCACTTGGCTCCGCCAGTGCGCGCGCCCTTACCACCCTGGGATCTTAATTTGGTGTTGTCGGTTCTTCAGAAACCTCCCTTTGAAAATATCAGGGAGATTCCCTTGCTTACATTATCCCAGAAGGTGGCCTTCTTGGTGGCTATCACTTCTGCACGCAGGGTGTCAGAACTGGCTGCATTATCGTGTCATTCCCCATATCTGGTGATTCATAGGGATAAGGTAGTTCTTCATCCGAAGCCATCTTTTCTTCCTAAGGTGGTTTCAGACTTTCATCTGAATGAAGCTATTGTGCTACCTTCCTTGTGTCCTAAGCCCAGTCATCCTCGGGAATGTGCGTTGCATTCCTTGGATGTGGTGCGGGCAATCAGGGTATACCTGAAGACTACGGAATAGTTCTGTAAGATGGATTCACTTTTTGTGATCACGGATGGCCCCAGAAAGGGGTTGCCTGCATCTGCCGCGACTATCTCCAAATGGATTAAGCAGACGGTGGTACAGGCTTATTCTATTTAGGGTCGGAATCCTCCGTTCCCTGTTAAGGCGCACTCCACTCGAGCGCTCAGTACTTCCTGGGCCTACCGCCATCAGGCGTCAGTGGTCCAGGTCGTCGGTGCATACCTTTACAAAATTTTATAAAGTTGATGTGATGGCATCGGCGGATGCCTCATTTGGCCGCAAGGTTTTGCAGGCCGCAATTTGAGGAGACCGGTGGTCTACCTCGAGGGTTTTTTTCCGTTGGAATTTCAGTTGAGTCTCATCTTTTGATTGATGAGCCTTTAAAACTTCTAGTTGGCACCGGTTGGGCCTTCTAGATTGGATTTTGATTTCCATTTTCCCACCCTCATTTGTGGCACTGCTTTGGGACGTCCCGAGTTGATATTAATCAAGGAGGACTACGTCTGTCAATGAGCGACAGAGAAAAATTGATTTTTGTAAGATCTTACCGTAAAATCCTTTTCTCTTAAGCTCATTGACAGACGTAGTACCCGCCCCTCTGTTTTTGAGTTGGGTTGGGTTAAATTCTCTGACACTGCTTTGTGACATAACTGATATCCTGTAGCAGGAAGTGAGAGGATATACCCTCTGGGACTGCCCCTAAGGTGTGGCCAGAACGTTTTCTTTCCTGTCTAGTCCTACTCCTGTAGAGGGCAGTATAACCCGAGTTGATATTAATCAAGGAGGACTACGTCTGTCAATGAGCTTAAGAGAAAAGGATTTTACGGTAAGATCTTACAAAAATCAATTTTTTTGTGTTTTCCCTAGCTCTTGCTCTGTCTCTCAATATCTTTTATGTGTTTAAATCCGTTCCTATTGTTTTAAAAGTGTGTTTAAAGACCTTAAAATGCTTTTAAAAGTACAGTGACAGTTATAAAACATGCCTACAGTGAATTTAAATAGGGTATGTCTATTTCACGGATTTTCACTTTTCGCGGGTGGGCCTGGAACGTAAACCCCGCAATGGAGGGGGGTTTACTGTATGTGTTTTTTGGGATATTGTTTATCTATAATCATAAAATACCCTTTTCTAATTTAAACGTTTAAATCCTAGTCTATGCTTCCTAATTTACAGTATACAATTTGTCTAAGTAAATGAATTGTTCAGGAGATTTTTTGTAAATATTTCAGGAATCAGAAATCAATAAGACCTGCTTTTCTACAGCGATTCCACATGGGCATGCAAGTCAGTCACCCAGGTTTTTTTTTTGTCAGGTTTTCTGCACAAAGATGGTCGGGTTAAACAGATTGTATCTGTATGCTTGTTAAGAGAAACCGTGGCGTACAGAGCAGCAACATCTAGATCAGCCTTTTTTTAACCTTTTTACTCCAGAGGGGGAACCCTTGCAATGGTTTCCAAGTCCTGGGGGAATCCTCCAAAACCAAATAATTGTTGGTCAGTGAGAAAAAATGCCCCTTACATTGGTGGTCAGTGAGAAGAATGTGCCCCCCTTACCACGTGGTCAGAATTACACCCTTCCAGACAGTTAAAAAGTTAATTGGTGTCTTGCTGCTGTCTGTGCCAAATGGCGTTAAATCTGGAACTGTGCAAGCACCATCAGATGGGAAGTCGATCAGCTCAAGGAATCCCTCCTAACCTTTGGAGGAACCCTGGTTGAGAATTACTGATCTAGATGTTTTCAGGTTGTCCTGACTGACAACAAATACATTACCAATAACAAAAACTTGCTAAAAATTGATTTTCTTTTTTTTTTTTTAATGCTGTATTTTGCTTTAGCTACATCATGGTTAGTTGGTTACATCTGTGGGACATTGGTGTATTTTCCAGTGTTCTATTGTTAAATATGAATTCTAGGTGTGCATGATTTTGCATAGTTACATTGGTCCAGTGGATTAATGTAAGTATATACCATACCTGTCCAATCCCAGTGGAAGCTGGAAATCAATGTATTAGGCACTGCTACTACAGTGGTCACTGCTAGCTTCGGGGTCCCATGACGAGTTTTAGCTATGCCTCTTAGTGAGCACAGGAGATCTCGCTTTTATTATAAAGATTTTTCACAAAGTGAACCAAAGTGAGTCACATATTGTTACTATTTCAACTGATACTTTTACAATGGAATAAAAGTGTATAATGCCAGTTCTCATCTTTTTTTTTTCATGCTATTAACTGGTTTAAGGAGGATCTGTGCTCTGCAAGGCACTGTTTTGCAATTGCAGAGAAAATACAGAAGAAAGGAGAGAAAAAAGAAGCCAAAGGCAATGAGGAGTGAGCCAAAAGAGGGAGATCACATAAAGGGGTAGAGGGATGAGGATAGAAGTAGAGGGGGGGAAAAAGAGAAGGCTCTCAGTATTGGTGTATTATAAATAAATTTGGCTATCAAGTTGAGGCATAGGCGTATTGGATTTATGGGGACCACACACTGGGAGAGTTCTTGTGGGTATCAATGTAATTTTCTCACTGGTAAAAAAAAATAAGTCCATGCATTGTTTACCTTCCCTAAAGTATACAGATCGCTTCTTTCATGCTTTTAGTGATAGTTTGTTTGGTGACTAAAATCACATACTAGTTTGAGTTTGGATTTTATGAGAAAGGGATGTTAAAGGAGGGAGAGGCGCAAGCCCAAGGGTTTTTAGGAAAAGGACAATTGAATAGGATGTGTTCATTTTTAAACACCCTTTTCCAAAATCAATGTACCATAGATCAGGTCTAGATGAAGGAGAGGCTTTGGAGAAGCAGTTGTTCTTGAGGCTCATTAAACTGTGTTGTGTTGCCTTTAACATCTTAAAGGTATAATCCTCCATGTCATAATTAGATATGTTGAAACAATATGTGGTATTGGCAATGCCAGGTTATTTTGTGACTGTCTAAAACTCTTTTTGGGGTATTTCTAACACTGTAATTTTCTTTTCTTCCACCACAGGTGTGTGTTGATGGGGGAATCCCTCCCGCAGCGCTTTTGTGTTCTGTCGGCAGGATGCCTCCCTGCCTGCAGAACACAAAGATCATTGCTGACAGCTATAGCCGCTGGCAAGTGATTGCATGAAAAAAAAATCCAACAGGCTAGTTGTACTAAACTATGGGCTTGTTGCCCATAGATGGATAGATCGAATATCGGCTGGTCCCTGTTGAACCGGCTGAGATTCGATCCATCTATGTCCGGCTTAAGTAACATTATTTGAACAGTGTTTAAGTAATATCATTTGGACAGCGTTTTCTGGAAGATTTTCTGGTTGGATGTTAGTTGAGCATATGGGAGACTCCAGAAGGGAACCATTTTATCAAAGTCAGTATATTTGTACAGAAAAAAAGCTTCCAGTGCTTCTACAACATTGTTTTTCCTTTTTTTTTAATTCTTTTTATTGAGTTTTGCAAAATGGAAGACACATGGAACCGATACAGTTCACAAGACACAGCAGCCACAACAATAGACATGCAAAAAAGCTAGCTGCACTCCACTCCCTCCCACACCACCCTCAACAGCAGTATTAAAGACAATGTATAGTACTTCCAAGCAGCCTTTTATAGCATGTTTAACAGATTCTTTCTTGATTTTCTATTTGGTTTTGTTTCATGTGATGCAATTTGCTTTGCTTTTTTGTTATGGTCCAAGTAATGGTGGTCAATCTAGAAACTTCGCTTTCTCTTTTGTTCATCGACGGACACAGCGCTCCATAGATCATAACTACTGGGTTATATTGCTTCCTCCATGAGTAGGACTAGGCAGAACAAAAAACACTTGACTACGCCCATGAGCTGTCCTCAGCTGGTATATAACCCCCTCTCTGCTCTAGGCAATCAGTTTTAATCTCTCTAGTCAGTCTAGGACCTAGGCTCCTGGCTGGGATCTCTTGGTCCTAGCAATTTTTTCTCCTTCCTTGCAACTTTTGTTTTTTTTCCCCTTGGGAAATCTACAATCAACTGCCGGGCTGGGTGATGGGCTGGAAAATCTAGATCCAGTAGTCCCCCCAGTCCAGCCAGCTAGCACGTGCAGACTGCAGCTTTGCTCTAGGTCAGCCGCGGCATAGCTTCATAGAGAGAGGCTGGCCTGCGAGTTAACGTCTCGCAGGGTTTCATATGACAGGGTGTAGATCTGAGTCACTATGGTCCCTTGGCTAACAGCTCCCCCACTTCGGTGGCGAGGAGTTCGGTCTGGAGTGTCGCCCAAACCATCGGAGGATAACTACAGCCCCCCTCTCCCCTTTTGGCGGTTTTTGCGGGTAACTTCCAGGGATGGTTGGACCTGCCTGCAGGTTCCCTCCTCCCATCTTGAAATCCCTCATTGAGCTTGGCTTCCCCCACTCCCTTTCCCCCCTGTCTAGACCTGGAGTCTGGTGGGGGTCCCGTGGCAGAGGATACCGTGGAGACCCTTGGGGTTTCCTCCTCCATCCCCACTCTGTAAGGGTCCTAGGATAGTGTGGGTCCTGCCCTGGTAGTGTGGAGGGGTCCTAGTGTAGGAGACCCCTAGGTGCATGCCCTAAGTGGTTACAGTGTGGGTGTAGTGCAAGGGGGGCCCAGTGCAGAGACCGGTGCAGAGTGCGCAGCGGAATCTCCCTTAACGTGTGTCCTATCTGTGGAGTACAGTACCTTCAAGGGGGTCCCCTTGCAGAGGGTGCAGCATTGCAGATGGCGCACGGAATATTCTGACAGCATGCTTCAGCGTCTGTAGCTGTCAGTGGCCATGTTGGAGAACTCTGATGTCATGATTGCCATTTTCCCTTGGTTTGGCTGGTCTCCGGCCATGTCTGTGTAGCATAAAAATGTCACGACGGCCATTTTCCCCTTAGTCCAGGAGACGCTGGAGACGACCAAAGCTCCTCCTCCTTCCTCCTAAGTTTTCTCTTCCTGTGCCTGGGACATATGAAAAGGGATACTGTCCTTCATGTTGCTGGGTCCAAATTGCGACGTCCTTGGGGGTCCCTGTTATCTCTTTCTGCTGATATGTGCCCTCTTTGGGGGGATCCTTTAGTTAGTGGTGCCAAAAGATCGTTTTTGTACTGCAAGGTCTTTCTTTCCTTATAGAGCCTCAGGGACATATCTCCCCCTACTGACCCCCTTATGGAGGTGGCAGGTGCCTCGGAACCCCCAGCTTCCCATGGTTGCACGGCTGTTTTGCAATCCTTAGTGTCCCGGGTGGAAGTTGCGTGTGGGCAAAGGCCCAGGAGAAAGCTTACCCCGCCTTCATGTGCTCAGTCTGTCTCATCTAATTCTGAGCCTGATGCCACCGTGGATGCGGCCCGTCTGGGGGGGCTTAATATCACACCCCCAGATCCATCTGATATTGAGTTTTAAAAATGGAGGATGCTGCTGATTTAGCCACAACGTGGCTGTGTGACGTTTGGGATGCATAAGGCATCTCGCACTCCAAAGGGGTTTCCTTATGTGCCTTATTTTGACAGGTTTTCCTGTAAAGAATGGAAACAACCAAAGTTACCCTTTGTATTCCCCAAACGTTTTGCTGTACCTTACCCTTTTGAGGAGTAAATTTTAAAGAAGTGGACTAGTCCACCAGTGGTGGACACTTCTTTTTCCCCATCCTTTAAAGTCCCGGCTGACAGGAAAACGGAGGCCGTGGCACGCAGCATGTTTACTATGGCTGGTTCGGCATTTAGCCCTGGTGTCTTAGACCCGAATTGAATGCCCTAGGCTTTTTCACCAGAGTCTAGGGAATGAGCAGGTTCCTGCTGCTTATATTGATTTAGTGGACCAGTTGGTCCATGTGCTGCAGTTTATTTGTGATACAGCTTTGGATACAGCTCCTGTGCTGTCCAAACTTTCTGTTTCAGCGGTGTTGATGAGGTGCATGCTGTGGCTTAAAGGGTAACTCCAAGTAAAGAAAAAGCAATATAGCGTATACAATTGTGACACAAATCACATTGTAATTGAATGGTATTAAAAATGACCTTTCCTTTTCAATCCGCAGCTGTTGTAATTTTCTGAAAATGCAATGCAATATGGCTACCTGGAGCTGTTCTGTACACAGAATGTGTACTGACCACAACACAAAAACATAATTTCCTGCTTGTGTGATTAGCTCACCAATTTTCCCAGAAGTCTGCCTTAGATATAAGTCAGATTTCTGGCATCCCCTGCAACAAAAATTTAATTTTTGGTGAGATACTTCCAATAGGAACACGTCTAAAGGGATGCAGACCCAGCAGCTTTCCTCATTAGAGCCCTGCAGCTGCCACCGTTGATAGATAATTATGAAACCACTCCCATATGACCCACTCATCACAGAGGAACAAACAGCGATTTCTTCAGAATAGCAAAAGGTAGGAATCTGCAACAAAGTTTATTAAAATCCCTGCAACCCAGAGAGTTACGATTTAAGAATTGGTCCACAGACCAAGCCTCTAAGAAAGCTCTCGTTAATCTGACCTTTCAAGGTGATCGCCTGTTTGGGGCTACCCTGGATGACATCATTAGGGGAACCCAGAGGGGAGGGGGGGGAGAGTACCTTTCTGCCACATTACAGGAAAGGGAAGGAGCCTTGTTGCAAATGGGGGCCCTCCTTCTCAGCCCATAGAAAAATTTTTGAGCTTCAGGACAGAGAAAAAAAGAAAAATAGACCTTTCAAATCTTCCCCGGGAGTTTCCAAGCAACCTTGGTCTTGTAAGCCTAGAGCTAGCTTCTCTGGACTCACAGAAAAGACCCCTTAAGCATGAAGGTCTGCCCTCACCCATTATTGGGGTGGGGGGTACATCTTCGCTGGTTTCTGGCCCCGTGAACTTCTTTTGTGAGCGTCAAGGATATCCGCAAAATGTTTCTTTTGGGTGTACACAGAAAAGGGGACGAAGTTTGTCCTTTTTGGGTTTTTTAGGTTCTTGTGCGAATATAATTCCTGCAAAGGTTCAGGTAATGTCCAACTACCTAAGGTCCCCCCTATCCCTGTCCAGGGAATTGATTTACCCAGGTCTGATTCAAATTCTGTCAAGGGTGGTCCTTCCTCTGGACAAACTTCAGGAACCACAGCTTGTGATTTACTGGCTGCTGACACACAGACAGTTCTTACTCCCGATTTACATACAGGTTCTGAGTCTGGTGGTATCCACCTTCAAGACAGTTCTGTTTGCACAGTTTGCGCAGCTCCTTTTAAGAGGTTCAGCTCCACAGGAGGATACCGAGGTCATGGGTTCCTCTGGCAGACGCCGCAGGTGTCCAAGAGCCACAGTAAGACCAGTATCATCCTCGGTTCAGGCTTCTTCTGCAGTTCCTGGGAGGAATCAAGGGCGAGGATCTTCCAATCATTCTGGTGGCCGTAAACGTTCCTTAGGGGCTTCCTTTCAGAAAAGACCAGTTGTCCCAAGGGCTGTTCTACCACCCTGCTTTACAGTTGCTTAGCTATTGAAATCTTGGTACTGAGGGATAGAGGTCTGTCTGGATCAGTGATCCCTATTATGGTGAAGGCGAGGAAGTCGTCTTCCAGCAAGATATACCATTGTAGGTGCAAAGCGTACATTTCTTGGTGTGAGTCGATTGGCGCTCATCCTCGATCCTTTTCGGTTGCTAGGATCTTAACCTTTCTTCAACAGGGCGTTTAGCAGAAGTTGACCTTCAGTACCATTAAGGGCCAGGTGTCTGCCTTGGCAATCTTCTTTCAGCGACCCCGAGCCACGCACTCTTTAGTTCTACCTTTGTTTAGGGGTTCGATATGTGGCTCCACCTGTATGGTCTCTTTTGCCGACATGGGATTTGAACTTAGTGCTTTCAGTTCTCCAGAAACCTCCATTTGAGAATATTTAGGAGATTTCCTTGCCTACATTATCCCAGAAGGCGGCGTTCTTGGCTATTACCTCGGCCCGCAGGGTATTGGAATTGGTTGCATCCCGTCGCAGTCCCTATTTGGTGGTCCATAGGGATTAAGTGGTTCTTTGTCCCTGTCCATCATTCCTGCCCAAAGTTGTCTCTGACTTCCATTTGAATATGGACATTGTTTGTGCTGCCTTCCTTATGTCCCAAGCCTGGTCATCCCAAGAAATTTGCTTGCATACATTGGATGTGGTTCATGCGATTTGTGTATATCTGACAGCTACGGTGTCTTTTCGGAGGTCAGACTCTCTTTTTTGAGGTTATGGACGGACCAAGGAAAGGGCTGGCTGCTTATTCGACTACCATCTCCAGATGGATTAGACAGACAGTGACTCAGGCCTTTTCTATTAAAGGTCAGGTTCCTCCTTTCCCTGTCACGACGCATTCTGCTCGGGCACTGAGTACTTCTTGGGCCTTCCGCCATCAAGCATCAATATCTCAAGTTTGCAAAGTGGCTACTTGGTCGTCGGTGCATACGCTCACAAGATTCTACAAAGTAAATACTTTGGCATCTGTGAATGCTTCTTTTGGCTGCATGGTTTTGCAGGCTGCTGTTTAAGAGGGGCTGTTCCCTCTTGAGGGGTGTTTTTCTTTAAATTATTCAGATGGGGCTCCTGTGACCCAGTCAAGGCTCCTGGTTAAGTTTAGCCTTGAGTTATTTTCCCCACCCCTCATTTTCCTTTTGGCACTGCTTTTGGACATTCCTGTAGTAACGATCTATGGATCGCTGTGTCCCTAGATGAACGAAAGAGGAAATGGGATTGTTTTACTTACCGTAAAATCCATTTCTCTGAGTTAATCGACGAACACAGCACCCACCCCTCTAAGGAGTTCTTATACTTCTAATGCTGCTTGCTACTAAACTGATTACCTAGAGCAGAGAGAGAGGGGTATATACCAGCTGAGGACAGCCCATGGGCATAGCCAAGTGTTTTTTGTTCTGCCTAGTCCTACTCCTGGAGGAGGCTATAATAACCCAGTAGTTATGATCTATGGAGCGCTGTGTCTATCGATGGATTTAAAGAAATTGATTTTTTACGGCAAATACAAAAATCCATTTTTTTTAGCTAACCCTGACATTTTTAATCATAAAATACTATTGACTAATTATGTTTTATAAACAAAGACTTTGCTTAAATATTGCAGGAGATTATGCAGGGTTTCCAGGCTGTGGACTTCTGCGACTACACAGCACTTACCGTCATGACCTCAAGATTTATGCATCAGATGAGGGTCGAGTGCAAATGACTGCTGCAGCTTTTGCAAAGGTGATTATACTAATAATACAAAAAGGTATAAAAAGTGAGGTGGTTGGTTTTCAATAATATTTTTAGTTGAAGCCCAAACATTAGACACTTATTATGGAAGACAGTGATTTACTATAAAAACCACATATAATGTATCAATTATACACTAAATGGCCAAAAGCTTTGTGACCACCTCTCAAAATGATTGATTAATTTTAGGCATTTCTAGTGAAGGCACTTTTAATGCCACAGCATGGAAAGACATTGTGAACAACTGTGCAAAAAAGTTGAGAAAGTTTCTTTACAATTCCAGCAATAATGTAAAGGCTTACAAAGACAATGTTTGATGTCATTGGTGTGGCGGAACTTGAGTTTCCCGCATAGAGGCCAGACATCAACCCTATTATCAATACCTGACCCCATAAACGCCCAGCGGGGGTGGGGGGGGTCATTCTATATTAACGCCAATGGTTTTGGTACAGAATGTGCAACAAGCTCATGTGTGATGGTCAGGTGTGGCTAGGTGTTATGGTCAGGTGTCCGCAAATGTTTGGCAATACAGTGTTACATTGGTATGATGTGTTTAATCTTTTTACTGCCACCGCTGTAAAGCTTACAGCAACTGCCAAAGGTATGTGTACATTTCACAAGCTGACTATTAAAGTAATGAAAGTAATTGCTAATGGAAAGTAATCCGGCAGCTGTGCAGCCGCTGGATTGATTTCTGTGATCACTGGAGTGCACATTTCCTTTAAATGTAATGTGACTGTCTTACATGGCTGTCTTATTTACATGTGAAACAACAGTACTTGGTATATTTGGGCTGCATTCCAAGCAGCAGACCACTGTTTTAGATCTCCACCGATATTCCAGTTGTACTTGGTGTACTGGATGTGCTTTGTTTTCACGTTTCTTTCATGTATACAGTAGAGGTGTACGTAAACTGAAAATTCAGGATACACTTGGCTGAAATCGAAAATTTGAGTTTTTTTAAAAAAAAATGTTTTTATATATAATGGTATTACATTCAACTTTTTAATTAATATCATGAATTTAAATGAAAGTTAATTTATTGTTGGCCACCTTTAGCAGAAGAAAAGTTTAAGAAAAATACATCCCTAAATTCTATGGAAGTCTTCACACTGATCCATTGTGCTTTGGTTGGGGTGTACAAAATCTTGCTTGCTGCGTTTTTGGTCAGTTAAAAAAACCGCACCAAAAATCGCACCTGTCTGTTGAAATGCATTGAAAATGCAGCAAGAACACCTCAATTACGCACCCATGTTATGTTTTTGATCCGGTTTTTGAGTCACATGACCTATCAAAAACGCAGCATAGCACAGTAAAATCACGGTAAAATCACAGCAAATCTGTGCCATTATCGGCACCTTTTCTTTTATCGGCAAAATGCCATTTTCAGCTGAAATTTTGGTGCATTTCTTGTATACAGCACAGTCAGAAAGTATTGCAAAAACAGAAGATTCTATAAAACAGTACATGATGAATTAAATGACAGTTTATTTTCGTGATTAGCAGTCAATCTATTATAATCTATAATCTAAGATACACTGAAGAATGTTCAGGAAGCAAAAGCTTTGTTTCTCCAGTGTAATCAGAAAAATCCCAACAAGGAAAGTGAGATCTCTCATGATTGCAGGTATTAAATGAAATAACATTTTCTCTTTCTTTCATTGACCGACACCGCTCCAGAATCTTCTTGACCATTGGGTTATGCCACCCCCTACAGGAGTAGGACACTAGGCGGGAAAAATCTTTACCACGCCTATAGGGCAGTCCCAGGGGGTAAACTCCCACTTCCTGCTATAGGCATTCAGTTTTATTCTGCCTAGTCAGGAAGTAAAGACCTAGTTCCTTGCTGGAAACTCTGGTCCTAGCATTTTTGTCTTTTTTTTTTTTTTTTTTAAACTAATTTTTTTTCCTCTTTTTGTTATTTTCTGTTCCTGTGAGAACTACAATCAACTGCTTGACTGGGCGATGGACTGGATATTCTAGATCGTCATGATCTCCCAAGTTCGGCCAGCGAGCGCAACCTAACCTCAGCTCCACGCTAGTTCGGCCGCGACATATCCCTACTGGACCGGGGCTGGCCGGTGAGTTGAACGTCTGCGAGGGCGCATAGACCTGAGTCGCAGTGTGCCTCTGGCCTGCAGCACCCCATTCCGATGGTTCGGTGGTCTCTCTGGAATGGTGCCCACCCGGTTTCCATGGTGTGGTATGTAGTGTCCCCCTTCCACTGGTGTCCTCTTGGGGTGGACGTAGGCCCCTCCCTGGGACGGTCGGACACCCGGGTTCCCTCCCTTCTCACATTGCAATCTCCCTTCATTATAAGGGGCCCGATGTGGACCACCTCCCATCTACCCACACCTAGCTCCCCCCTACTCCCCCCCCCCCCCCCCCCCGGGGTGGTCATACATGTAATGACTAAGTAGGGGTGTTGAGTGGGCAATGGGGGCCGGGGGGAGGGAGAGCCGCCGGCTGCTGAAAACCCGTTTTTTTGGCGGGGGGGGGGTGGAATGGACCTGGGGGGGGCTCTTACCGGGGTCCCTCCTTACTGCCTATTTATTTCTGGGTGTCCCGGTGTAGCTGCCATTGGCGGCCATGTTTGTATAGTCCGGTGGCAATTTTCTTGTAGTTTCCCATTGGTCTAAAATGGTGGCCGTGTTTTTGCAGCCTAAGGGACGGTGATTCGGCGGTGGACCTCTAGTGTTCTTTCCTGAATTTTCTCTTTCTCTGATCGCCACACAGCGTGCAGCTTTGACGCTCTGCTCTGTACCTGAGTCGGTGGTGGTGAGTCCCTTTGGGTGCAAAACGACCTCCCTCTTTCTGCTAAAGGAAGCAACTTGGTTGCGCTGGGACTTGTGGTGCCGCTTGTGCAGTGGTGGGGTTTTTTTTAGCAGTATTTTTTCTTTTTTTTGCTTGTGGTCCCCAGGTTAACCAATGGAGTCCCTGGAGCATTTCTCACCACCTGACCCCCTCTCAGAGGCTGCGGGGCCCTCTGGGTCCCAGTCTGCTTTGTCTGCTATGACGGCGGTCCTAGAGTTCCTAGTGTCCAAGTGTCCAAGGTAGATAGTGTCCTGCAAAACTGAAACCGGAGTCTCCCTACTGGGTCTGCGTCAAAGCACCCTGAGTGCTCGGATAATGAGAATGGTCACTTCACCCGGAGGGGTTTCATCAGCTCTGTCTTCCGAGGTAGATCTGTTGGCTTCTCGTCTCAACAGGAAGGTGCAGAGATTCGTGGCAAGGAAGCCGTACGTTGCATGGTTTGAGTCTCTGGGGGTTTCTCTCCATTCCTTTTCTGTGGCTCGAATTTTGGCGTTCCTCCAAAGAGGTGTGGAAAAGCGCCTGGCCTTGGGTACCATCAAGGGCCAGGTTTCGGCCTTGGCAATTGCCTTTCAACATCCTCTGGCTACTTATTCCTTGGTTCGCACCTTTGTAAAGGGTGTTTCGTCATTTGGCTCCGCCTGTGCGGTCTTCGTTGCCTTCGTAGGACCTCAATTTGGTACTCTTGGTTCTTCAGAAACCACCTTTTGAAAATATTTGCAAGATTTCTCTGCTTACATTGTCCCAGAAGATAGCCTTCTTGGTGGCGATTACTTCCACACGCAGGGTGTCTGAGCTGGCAGCTTTGTCTTGTCATTTACCTTATTTGGTGGTTCACAGAGATAAAGTGGTGCTTCGCCCTTGTTAGTCGTTCCTTCCTAAGGTTGTCTTTGAATTCCATCTGAATAAAGACATTTTGTTTCCTTCCCTGTGTCCTAACCCAAAGCATCCTAAGAAGATTGCCTTGCATTCTCTGGATATGGTCCGGTCAATCAGGGTGTACCTGCTAGCAACCAAGTCGTTTAGGAAATCAGACTCCCTTTTTGTTCTTACGGATGGATCTCGCAAAGGGTTGGCCGCATCTGCTACGACCATTTCCAGATGGATCACACAGACGGTAGAGCAGGCCTATTCAATCTAGGCTCAGGTTCCTCCTTTCCCTGTTAAGGTGCATTCTATGCCGGCGCTTAGTGCTTCCTGGGCCTTTCGCCATCAGGCGTCAGAGATGCAGGTTTGCAAGGTGGCCACCTGGTCGTCTGTGCACACTTTCACAAAATTTTACAAAGTAGATGTGTTGGCATCTGCAGATGCTGCTTTTGGCCACAAAGTGTTGCAAGCTGCTTTTTGAGAGGACTTGGTCCTCTTTTGAGGGTATATTGTTTTCAGGTGAGCTCCAGTTGTTCCTGGTTGAGCTCCATGTTACCTGGTTGGCTAGGTTTAGCCTTTGGGAATTTTTTCTGCTGTGTTTTTCCCACCCCTCATGTTTGACACTGCTTTGGGATGTCCAATGTTCCAGAAGATTCTTGAGCTGTGTCCATAAATGAATGAAAGAGAAAATTGGATTTTTGTCTTACCGTAAAATCCTTTTCTTTGATGTTCATTGACGGACACAGCACTTACCCTCTATTGAGTTGGGTTATTTTTTCTTCTGACACTGCTTGCAACAAAACTGAATGCCTTTGACAGGAAGTGGCAGTATACCCCCTGGGACTGCCCCATAGGCATGGTAAAGCTTTTTCCTGCCTAGTGCCCTACTCCTGTAGGGGGCAGCAAAACCCGATGGTTAAGAAGATTATGGAGCTGTGTCCATCAATGAACATCAGAGAAAAGGATTCTAAAGAAATGCAACAATCCAATTTGTGTTCTCAAATAACATTAGTTTAAATGCAACCTTTCAAATTCAGTATTGGTAGAAAAATCTCTAATTGATCTAACACTGAAAATGTTTACAGGGTCTCCTAGCACTGGAAGGTGAGCTTACTCCAATTCTGGTTCAGATGGTCAAGAGCGCAAACATGAACGGACTCCTGGACAGTGACAGTGATTCTCTGAGCAGCTGTCAACAGAAAGTTAAGGCTCATCTCCATGAGATTATGCACAAGGATGCTGAATTCACCAAGGAAGAGCAAGAAAGGGTAGGGTACCTGTAGCCTGGTATTATGTGATATTAATAAATTGCTTTGTTTACACAAAAAGGTGTCTTAGTAGGACATGAATTTGCAAGAACAATTTTGCCTCTGTTCCCTGCCACATGCCACCATTAAATCCCCTATTTATTCCAATAGCTTCTTCATGGCATCACCAGCACCACTACAGGCAGTCCCATGACTCCACTGGTAAACATTTAGTCCCTCTGCACTGGGGCACAAAAATTCATAGTTGAAAGGAGGATCCTCCTTCATGTTGTTAAGTCTCATGGAACGTAACATTGTAGTCAGCAAGCTAAATCCATTTTAAACTTTTATCATCAAGGAATTAAAATGGACTCCTGGTAACTATACAAAATTGCTTGAATAAATTCCTGACATATTACCGTAAACAGCAACTGTATTATTTAAAAAAAAAAAACTCTAATGATCAGACCCTAACTTTGTAGCATGTCAGAAGGTGAGAGACTGCAGCAGGGCTTGATCTGTGTGAGACCCTTGTGAACACAGTCAGAGTCTTCACCGGCACCAAGATCCACATGATTGCCTCATCTGTGAGCCAGCATCTTCGTCCAGAAAGTAGATTTCTGGATGATACCCTAACAAAGAGGGTGCTGTTCTTCTGGCGAAAAAAGCAGATCAGGAGGAGTACTGTGATCTACGTGAAAGATATTAAATACCTGTAAATGTTACACTTACATATTACTTAGTATGCACTTAAAGGAGCTCCAGACTCCCAAAAAAAAGTCAGCAGCTATAAATACTGTAGCTGCTGACTTTTAATAAAAGGACAATTACCTGCTCCCTGGATCCAGCACTGATTCTTCAGTCGGCTTTGGGTCCAGGCGCTGGCATCTTTACTAGGGGAAAACTAACCCTACACATGTGAGCGCGACTTCAGCTGTCTAGTCAGACCTATTCCGTCTCTGGGACTCCACCTACAGCAGGACTGCCTACTTCTGGCTTCTCTGCTTGCTGTTTGGCTTTGGTGTGGATTGTGGGGCCACCACTGCAGAGTCCATGACAGCGATCTGGGGTCACATAGACAGGAACGTTTAGCTGCTCTCCCCTTCATGGTTCTCACTATCACCTTGAAGACACTACACAGGGTCTTCATACTGTGACACACTACGGAGACACAGCGGACCACACTGTGAAAACAGGTCAGTTTCTTCTCGGGCAGCTCACTTCCTGCCTTCCATTCAGTGTTTGGGTTTCTGATATGTGTAGTCTACGGTGATCATTGCTCAGGATGATGGTTAATGAATAATTCTTTCTTTGTTATATATTGCCCACAGCTGCTCACAGTTCTTTGGAAATTTAATCTTAATTTGACTTTCAATAAACCGTTTATCATTATCATCCATGGTGACTGTTTCCATTCTGTGGAACTACAAATAATAGCCAGCAAGTGTGAGCACATGGGCTATAATTGGGCTGTACCAACCTACATCCCCCAGCGCTTCATACAGAGGTTCTTTTTTATTGTTTTTTTGCTTGTTTAGACTAGGGGCTGCATTAAGCACTTTTACTTACTCAATCATCCACTTCCCTGGTAGGCAGTGCTCCCCTATGCTTTAGCTGGGGACTGTCCAAATGTGTCTTCATGTCCAATACAAGGCTATGGACCATGCGTTGGTCTTGATGAAGTGAGGACCTGAGACCAATATAGCATGGAGGAGAAGACGCAGTCAGTTGATTCATAATTATACTGCCCTTTGAGTGCTCACCTCCAAACTTGCATAGCAGCCAAAGGGGTGGGTTTACGTTGGCTGGGCCATGATGCTCTAATGTTTTTTTGCACTGGCTGTCAAATTTACCCATCTTGGTCAAAAAATCCCCCATTGAAAGAAAAAATGCCGGAGGTGGTAGTATTGCCACCTGAATGCCTGTAAACCAGCTGTTAACCACAGTCTGGAAAACTATCCATCGCAAATCACTTTTCAGAGGGCAGTGAAGTCTGCTGCCCTTGTGAAAGAAGTGTAAGGGTGCACCCTGAGTTTCTTCTTTACTTATCTTTATATATCAGCATTAAATATAAAATGTTTGTGTTTCCTTTTCCTCAATTACTTTTCGTGTTACTTTTATAGCTGGCCCCGACTAGCAGCATATCTTTGCTTAACTCCATGGAAGCAATAAAGAACCCAGTGAAAATCTGCGACCAGGTCTTCTCCCTCATTGAAAGTCTCACTTCTCAGATTCAGCAGCGTCTGGAGGATCCAAAATCTGCAGGTGAAATATAGCTGCACAACCATAGTTCTAGTCTCTCTCTGTATTAAATAGAAACCATTTCATAATTTATAGTGACTCTGGGTTGAAACACCACCTGCAAAAGAAGAAATGGTGATCTGTCTCAACTCATTCTTTTAATCTGTGCTGTGTTTAAGAACTACAGGGGTCCAAAATATCTGTATTTGGCACCCCTGGAAGTGTTGTATACCTATGCCTCCTGACAGGTGCAGTGGTTCTTGCTGCTGACCCATATGTCAAAATCAATAAAAACCACGCAAGTGTAAAAAAAATAAAATAAATAATAACAATAAGGGATATCACCTTAGGTACACAAATATAAATTGAATGTGTTGCGCTACATATATAGCCCATACAAAAAAGGTATAAACTCTGTAAAAGTTAATAAGTTTATCAATGCAAAAAGTTATGTATTTTGCTGAATAGATTCCCAAAAGAACAAAAAGTCCTCAGTGAAGTAAAAGCAACAGTCCTTATAGGAGAAGTACAGCCAAAGCTCGTTTGGCTGTGCTTCTCTTGTGCATCACAGGAGTGCAGTTTGTTCTGCAGTCCTGTGACCCGTTTTCAGCAGACAGCAGGCTGAAACCTGCTGTCGACTGACCTCACAAGACCAATCCAGGCTCGGCCAAGATTGCGACAATAAAGTCTGGATCCGCCCACATGCCTGGACCAGGACCCGGCTCAGCCTCTCAGCGAGCCGTTGAGGGCCTGAGCTGGCATCTCCCGCCCCCTCCACAGCCCCACTCTCCAGTGAGCACTTGGCGGGCAGAGCAGAGACCAGTGACTGACACCTCTCTGCTCATAGAGCTATGAGAACCGAGGGGTCAGCGTTCTTTGATCGCTGCATCCACATATGTAAGTATGATTTATAAAAAAGAAAAAAAAAAGGCCAACTTAAGTACAAATACTTAAAGTACTTTTGGCTCTGAAGAAGAGGGTTCTCTCCCTCAAAACGCATCAGCCATAGGAGTATCAGCACCATAGGAGTATCCTGGCAGTCCTGAAGGCGATTGGTTCCATTTTCCTTACATGTGTGCTATTTTCATGCATTTGTGAGTATAATGTATGCTTTTTGGATTTTAATACATTTTTTAAGTGGTAATGCACGAGGTCGGTGCGCCCTTTTCTTGTTGTTTTTCAGTATATTTGCATACCCTTGGTCTTGAGGGAGCAGCAAGAATCTAGGTGGTGATAACAAGGACCACACAAGACCACTCGCCTTCCCACATACCACTTAAGCGCAGGAATAAATACTGGTTTGGGATCTTTTCAGAGCCAGGGACAGCTCTGTGAAGTCAGCTAACAGGGGCCTTTTGATTTTTTTACATTGCTAGTTTAAAAGCCTCTATTGAATTAAAACAGATTTGATTTGTTTTTCTGGTAAAGAAATATGTAACTATTGCCCATACCAACCAATTTAGCAGTGAAGGGGCTGATGCTATGCCCTTTAAAGAGGAAGTACATTTCCCTCTAATGTTTGTACCTATAGGTAAGCCTATTACAGTACCAATAGGTAAGGCTTACCTATTGGTACTGTAATAATCTCCTAAACTTGCACCGTTTAGGAGATATTTACTGTGCTGGGCCAAAGACGCAGTCTGGTGCATGTGCTCTGAAAGAATGGCCTTCCATGCCGTTTCTTCAGAGCCCTGTGCCATGATGTCACGCAGCTCCGGCCAGTCACACAGCTGGAGTTTGCGGACTCGCAAGGAAATCGGGCGAAGATGAATGCAGCCTCCAGCTTGGATGATGGGGGCTTTGTTTGCAGGTAAGTGTCACATAATGTGCTAGCACATTATGCTTGTACCTTGCAGGTAAGAAAAAGAGAAAAAAAAAAAAAACAGAGTTTCTTCCTCTTTAAAAACTCCTGTCATGTTTGCAAACTGGTGTCTTTTTGTATCGCGTTAATGGAAATACTCTCCCCAGCAAAGAAATGAGTTTGACTGCTGAAGAAAACAAGTCACTTTACCACAAATGATTAAATCAAAATCCCTTTGTTTCCAAACATGTAGAACTGTTGACCTTTGGTATTGTTGTCATCATTCAGCATTCAGCCTGCTTTTTCGGTTGTTACAATATTAAGGCTGTAGTGGCATCTAGCAGTGACACATTGTTTTCAGTAGTCCCATATGTGCTCTTAAATTTTCCAGCTGTAAGAAATTTCACTCTTCAGTGGTGTTGTAGTCTGCAGCAATCCAAGATGACAGCACCCAGCAGGGTGAAAAAGGTACCATCACCTAGCCATTCAGAGCAAAGTAAAATTGTCTCATAATAGCCTACATGGGCAGAAAGTTATGCTCACCAATCCTCACTGCCTTCACCCATCAAAAGTCCACCCTAAATAAGCTCCAGTGTCAGATAGTGTTGGAGCTTACCTGAGTGGGTAATGCCATTGCCCCAATTCTCCACATGGCAATGTTCAGGCTTAGTGATTGTTAGCTCGGGTCTGAGCATTGTCACATGGGTCATAAACTGCCCCATACCCAGCTCTGTTCGGTCAATAGAGCCAGAGCTCCAAAATCTCATTCTATTCAAATTAATTGTTCACGCTTCTTTGCATTTAATGACATTTAGATTAACAATGGGATGCTATAAATTCACAGGGTTCATGTTGAGTTTTAGAATCCGTATAGGGCTTTTCAACGTATGCTTTAGTTCCTACCTGTCTAATGGTACAGTATATTGCTTATTATGGTAATGGTAAGATGTGTTCTATACACTCTATGTTATAATTGTAGTTCTCTGAAGTTTGTTGTTAAGATTTATTTTATTTTGTCTGTAGACCTGCAGCTGTACCATAGTGAGACTCTAGAGCTGATGTTACAGCGATGGAGTAAGTTAGAAAGAGATTTTCGAATGAAAAATGGACGTTATGACATAAGCAAGATTCCCGACATTTATGATTGTGTCAAGTATGATCTTCAGCACAACAGCATCTTGGCCCTGGAAGGAACAGATGAGCTTTTCAAACTTTCCAAATCATTAGCGGATGTTGTAATCCCACAGGTACATTTCATGGCCAATTGTAATCGCTTATATACTTTTAAAATGTGTTTTTTTTTTTTCCCCTTGCTTTTTTAAGTGTATACTAATCCCAAACTCTTAATTTTGATAACAGAAGGGTTAAAACTCCTGTGAGTTAAATTTTTGCTGTCTTTGTTTCTTTTGGCAAACCCTTTATTGCCTTCAGTGGAGCGGGCAATGTCAATATACAGTGCAATGCGAAAGTATTCGGCCTCCTTGAACTTTTTGACCTTTTGCCACATTTCAGGCTTCAAACATAAAGATATAAAACTAATTTTTTGTGAAGAATCAACAACAAGTGGGACACAATCATGAAGTGGAACGAAATTTATTGGATATCTCAAACTTTTTTAACAAATAAAAAACTGAAAATTTGGGCGTGCAAAATTATTCAGCCCCTTTACTTTCAGTGCAGCAAACTCTTTCCAGAAGTTCAGTGAGGATCTCTGAATGAAATGTTGACCTAAATGACTAATGAAGAGTTTGAAATATCCAATAAATTTCGTTCCACTTCACGATTGTGTCCCACTTGTTGTTGATTCTTCACAAAAAATTACAGTTTTATATCTTTATGTTTGAAGCCTGAAATGTGGCAAAAGGTCGAAAAGTTCAAGGGGGCTGAATACTTTCCCAATGCACTGTACATGTGCGCGTTGACACCGCAGAGATCCGATCCAATCCTGTTCACTAAAAACAGACAGATGGGGATCTGTCCCCCATCTGTTTGAAGGATTGGATCTGATAACAGTCGGATGGAAATGGACAGGTGGTCCATTTCCATCTGACCGCACTATAGAAAACAGCGGGCTAATGCATAGGGTTCACGGACCAGTCATCCGCCTGCTCAGCAGGGATCCTGCTGGAGTGTGAAAGGGACCTAAGAGAAAGTCTCTACAAAGTGAAGGTACAAAGAGTATCCTCTTAGATGGATGTCATCTGAAAAGGTATACCTATTGAAACATTTTGAAACATTTTCTATGATCTCTTGCTCTGGTGACCACTTTACAAGTTTGAATTTCTGAACGTTATGTATGTATGTGTGTGTGTATGTATATGTGCATATATATATATATATATATATATACACACACACACACACACACCTCGAAAACATTTTAAGAAAAACTTTGAAAACACATCAGATCTCAATGGGGAAAAATATCATGCTGGATATCTATACTGATATGGACTGGGTAATGTGTTAGGAACGAAAGGATGCCACATAGTTTGATGACAATGAAAATTATCAACCTACAGAGAGCTGAATTCAAAGGCACTCCAAAAATCAAAGTGAAAAAAATATGCAGCAGGCTAGTTCATTTTGCTGAAACTTCATTGCAGCCTCCCAAAATAGTACTCAGTAGTTTGTATGGCCCCCACATTCTTATATGCATGTCTGACAACATCAGAGCATGCTCCTAATGATATGACAGATTTCCTCCCAGATCTGGATCAAGGCATCACTGAGCTCCTGAACAGACAGAGGTGCAACCTGGCAGCGTCGGATGGACTGAAACATAATGTCCCAGAGGTGTTCAATTGGATTTAGGTCAGGCGAGCATGGGGGCCATTAATTGGTTTTAATTCCTTCATCCTCCTGGAACTGGCTGCATACACTCGCCACATGAGGCGGGGCATTGTTGTGCACCAGGAGGAACCCAGGACCCACTTCACCAGCGTAGGGTCTGACAATGGGTCCAAGGAGTTTATCCCGATACCTATTGGCAGTCAGGGTGTCATTGTCTAGCCTGTAGAGATCTGTTTGTCCCTCCATGAATATGCCTCCCCAGACCATCACTGACCCACCACCAAACCGGTCATGCTGAACAATGTTACAGGCACCATAAGGTTCTCAGTGGCTTCTCTAGACCCTTATACATCTGTCACATGTGCTCAGGGTGAACTTGCCCTCATCTGGGAAAAGCACAGGGCGCCAACAAAACCCAACAACAAGAGGGAGCAAAACTTTGCTGATTAAAATACTTTAACTCTACTCAGCCAGAGGCATGTCAGAACATTATAGGGCCCTGCTTATTCTTAGAGAGCAGCAGTCCTTCTCTACCGTGTATACCAATGCACTGAAAAATATATAGACGCTGGCAATCAATTCAAAAAAACAAAAGCCTAAGTTTGAAAAAAAAAAAAAAAAAGAAACAGCACAAGGGATATTACTTAACTTCAGCAAAATGTGCCCCTTGTGCTGCTGTGCCCGTGTTGAGCAGAAATGTTCCTCTTTTGGTGCCCTACACCCCTGCTGCCATAATCTTCTGGTACAGAGGGGGTTAATAGAACTTAGGAAGCTGTCACAGGCACTTGCCAAGAGAGCCCGGGTATACCTGCCATTTCTGCTCAGCTCCTCCATTCACAGAAGTTGGTTCTATAGTTTCTATGAATGAAACGTGTTCTTTGAATGGCAAGACCTAGCTGTGTACGGGACCCCGAAAAGCAATAACCGCCTTCAGGTTTTCTAAGGGCGTAAATTGCTTATTTCTCTTATGTCCTCTGACAGACGCAGCCCTTTCAAGTTTCATCACTATTGGGTAATGGAGCCCTCTGCAGGAGCAGGCTAGGCAGTGAAACTTCATTAAAAAACTGTCACTAGACACACTTTTAGGGGCTGTCCCTTCAAACATTACCCCCAGACACATAGAGCTTACTAATCAGTTTCTTGCAGCCTAGCTCTGGAGTAGGACCTAGGTTTCCCTGCTGGGACTCTGGTCTCAGTTTTTTTATTTTTCCTTGAGAAATGTTTATTTTATTGTTTCTTCACTCACTATCGCTATCTAGTCAGGGGGATCCTCCTGGTGAGCTACAAGCGACAGCTGGGCTGGGCTTCTCACTGGATAATCTAGATCCTTATAGTACCCCAGCCTGGCCAATGAGCGTGTGCAGGTTGTGGTCTGCCCAAGCCTCGCCACGACTGTGCCCTGACGGATAGCCTTCTCCCCTTGGCTAATGGCACCCCCACTCAGGGTGGGAGGCGAGCAGTATCGGAGCGGAGCCCGCGGTCCATGGTATGGTGAGTGATTCTAACCCCCTGTGTCCATGAGACAGCACCTCTGTGGGGGGTGATGTGGGCCCACTCCTGGGGATGTCAGCTGATGTCTCTGTGAGCTCCCCCCTGGCCGGTCTCGATGGATCCTGCCTCCCTGCTCCATATGGGGGTGCTCTGGTGGCGTCCACTGCATGGGGGGGGGTGTATATGGCTCCTACCTTGTCCTGGGGGGCTTCCTGTAGTGGATTCCCACGGTGGCCAGGGTCCCTGAGCTCCTGATGGTCGGCGCACTTTTCGGCCACCATTTTGGGTGTGGGCAAGCCTGGCTGCATCATTTTAAGGGCAGCAGCAATTTTTTGCATTGCTGTATGCTTTTGGTGCTGTTTTCCAGTGCCATCTTGGATATAGGCAAGCCGCATTGTGAGGGCGGTGGCCATTTTCCCTGTGCTTCCCCTATACTTTCTATTGGCACCATGTTTGTGTAGCTCAGGGCACTTCAGCCTCTAGTGACGTTAGGTCACTTCCTCCTGCCATTTTTCACTGACTGCAGAGAAGTGTGTAGAGCGGTTTGTCCTTCTCTCTCAGGCACAGTAAGGGTTTTCTTTAGTCTTTTGGGGCATTTTCCTCTGACACATTTTGCTTTAATCAGTTTACTTACTTTTTAAAAGGGGGCGGCATCGCGGGATCGCGGTTCGGGCCATCATCGCGGATTTAAAGGGCCAGCGTTCCATTTTTTTTATATCATTGCCAAAATGGAGTCCCAGAATGACAATTTCCTCACTGATCTGGTGTGTGCATCCTGGAACTCCGGATCACCTTCCCTAGCATCTTTATCTGCAGCCATTGAAGCTTTGGCGTCCCAAGTTGATTTTGTCATGTCACAAGTTCCTATTCAAAAATGGCCGATGCCCTCTCAGTCTTCTGATTCAGAGCCTGATGTGGTTGCCATGGACACTGCCCTCCCTGAGGGTTCCCTGTCCTCACACTCTGACGGCGAGGAGGATGGGTCTTCCTCCGCTGCAGCGCGGGAAGGTGCTTTGGTTGAAGCGCTTGTTCGCTCCGTCAGGGAGACTTTGAATATTGATGATGAGCCCACCCAATCAGGAAACCGGGTTGTCTTTGGCTCCCGCAAAGCCCAGTCCTAAGGAGTTTCATGATATCGTGAACGAACAGTGGCGACGCGTTAAGCACGTGCTGGCGGTGCCTAAGCGTTTTCAACGCCGCTATTCTTTTACGGACCCAGTTTCCAATCGCTGGACAGTGTCCCCTAAGGTTGACCACACTGTTTCCAGGTTAAGTAAATCCACGGTGATGCCCGTGGAGGACTCCCCAGTGTTTAAAGCCCTGATGGACAGGCGCGTGGAGTCACTTTCCCGCCACATGAACTTGGTGGCGGTCTCGCTCCTCAAGCCTGTGTTCGCTTCCCTGCTGGTTTCTCAGATGGTTACGGAATGGATTAAGGGGCTTAAGAGCAACCTGCTGGCTAAGTCGGTTCCCCCGACTCTCATTGAGCTCATGGACCAAATGGCCCTGTGTGATGCGGCCCTGGACGAAGCCCCTGGTCGCAAGTCTTTCTACGGTGGGGATTGCACTCTGCCGCATTGTTTGGCTTAAGAGCTGGTCGGCAGACCATGCCTCTAAGAAGACCATGTCTGATCTCCCCTATTTGGGGGGAACGTCTTTTTGGGGACTTCTTGGATGAGATGGTAAAGGTTCTTACAGGGGGTAAGAGTACCCTTCTACCCCAATCCGCAAAGGGTTAAGCACCCCACGCGCGGAGTAGTCCTTTCTTCAAGGCTCACCGGGGGCTTTTTCGTGCCTCAGGGGTGCAGGAAAAAGGAAAATCCTTCAAAGCCTCCGGCGGTAATAAGAAGTCTTGGTCAAGTAAGCCCAAGGCCGGTCAGTCCGGTGCTGCAGCCCAGTCTTCTTCCGCATGAAGGGACGCCCTCACCTGTTTCAGGGGTGGGGGGACGTCTGCGTTACTTTCGGGAACCCTGGACCTCCCTAATTCAGGACAAATGGGTTCACAAACTGATTCGTTTGGGGTACAAGATCGAGTTTCGATCTCGTCCAGCAGACAGGTTCTTTCCATCAAATCTCCATCTGTCCCCGGATCGTTTAACGGATTTCAAGGGGGTAGTGCAAGATCCTTCTTGCTCACAGCATTATTGTCCCGGTTCCTCAGCGGGACAGATTTTGCAGGTTTTATTGAAACCTGTTCATGGTGCCCAGGAAGAAGGGCAAGGTACGTGCGATTCTGGACTTCAAATCTCTGAACCGCTTTGTGCGGGTGCAGAAGTTCCGGATGGAATCCATCTGGTCGGTGGTGGTGTCTTTAAGTCAAGGAGATTTTCTGGCCTCCAATGACTTAAAGGATGCGTATCTGCACATCCCTATCTACGAAGGTCATCAGCGGTATCTCCGCTTCGCAGTGGCAGAGGAGCATTTTCAATTTGTGGCATTACCCTTTGGTCTAGCTTCGGCTCCCAGGGTCTTCACCAAGGTTTTGGCCCCGGTGCTGGCTCTGCTACGCAAGAGGGGGATTGCGGTCCTCGGTAATCTGGAAGATCTCTTGTTGATTGCGAGCTCGTGTGCCACTCGGACGATCTGACGGTCACGGTTCAGATGCTCCAGGAGTTCGGGTGGACCATCAACTTTCAGAAGTGGGCACTGACTCCGTCAGTCTGTCTCAGCTACCTGGGCATGGTCCTGGACTCCGCCCAATCGAATGTTTTTCTCCCAGAGGAAAAGCTTCAGACTTTGCAGGGCGAGATCAGGTCCCTCAGGGACAATGACCTCGCCTCCCTGCGGAACTACATGAGGTCCCTGGGGCTGATGGTGTCTGCTTTCGAGGTGATCCTGTTTGCCCAGTTTCACACAAGGCCTCTACAAGCAGAGATCCTTGCCCAATGGAACAAGGATCCGCAGTCCTTGGACAGGATGGTATGTCTCATTTCACGAGGTCGGAGATATCGTGGTGGCTTCTGTCGCCCGCTCTGAACCAGGTCAAGTCTTTTCTGCCCCTGTTGTGGACGGTGATCACCACCGATGCCAGCCTGACAGGTAGGGGTGCCCAAGGAACGTGGTCGACGGAGGAATGCTCCTTTCCACTCAATGTCCTGGAGCTCAGGGCGATCAAACTCTGCCTGCTCCATTGGGCGACTCGGTTACCGGTCGCCCAGTTCAGGTTCAAACCTTCAATGCCATGGCTGTGGCTTACATCAATCCCCAAGGGGGCACCAGGAGTGCCCGGAAGGCCAAGGAAGTGGCCGAGATTCTTGGGCAGAGGCACACGTTCCAGCTATCTCCGCTGTTCACATTCCGGGAGTGGAGAACTGGCAGGCGGACTATCTCAGTCGTTGGTCCTTGGATCTGGGGGAATGGTCCCTGCATCCAGAGGTGTTTCATCTCCTGTGTGCCTGGTGGGGGACTCTGGATGTGGATCTGTTTGCTTCTCGTCTAAACAAAAAGGTGCAAAGGTTTGTGGCCAGGGCTCAAGATCCTCTGGCCAACGCCACGGACACGTAGGTGGTGCCATGGCACAGGTATCGGCTGATTTATGCCTTTCCTCTGATTCAACTGTTGTCCAGGTACCTCCGCAGGTTGGAGTTGGAACAGGTGCAGGTGATTTTGGTGGCCCCGGACTGGCCTCGTTGGTCTTGGTACGCAGATCTCGTAAAGATGGTCGTAGAGCCTCCCTGGCGGCTACCTCTGAAAGAAGATCTGCTGTCTCAAGGGCCGATCTTCCATCCTGCTTTACGGTCTCTGGCTTTAACAGTCTGGTGGTTGAAGGCCAGGTGTTGAGAGACAGAGGTCTCTCTGATGCTGTAATTCCTACTTTGCTGAGAGCTCGGCAGGCTACCTCCAGAAAGATTTATCATCATACCTGGATGGCGTACATTGCCTGGTGTGAGTCAGGGTTGCATCCCCGCTCCTTTTCGGTGGCGAGGGTGTTGGCTTTCTTGCAGCAAGGTGTGGCATTTGGCGTTGGGCACGATTAAAGGTCAGGTGTCAGTCTTGGCCATTTTCTTCCAGAGTCCCTTGGCGACGAATTCCCTGATTTGCACCTTTATTCAAGGGGTGCGTCATCTGGCTCCTCCGCGGAGGGCTCCTTTGCCTCCGTGGGATTTGAATATGGTTTTGTCCGTTTTGCAACGACCTCCCTTTAAAAATATCAGAGACATCTCTCTGCCTTTGTTGTTCCATAAGGTTGCCTTTCTGGTGGCTATCACCTCTGCGTGCAGAGTGTTTGAATTGGTGGCTCTGTCCTGCCGTTCGTCTTATCTGGTCGTTCATAGGGATAAGGTTGTTCTGCGACCCAACCAGTCTTTTCTCCCTAAGGTGGTGTCTGTCTTCCACCTCAATGAGGATATCGCTTTGCCTTCGGTATGTGCGAAGCCCAAGCATCCCAAGGAATTTGCCTTGCATTCATTGGATGTGATTCGGGCGATCAGGGTTTACCTGTCAGCCACTGAATCTTTTTCGGAAGTCTGATTCCCTGTTTGTCCTTCCTGAGGGACCTCAGAAGAGTTCGGCTGCGTCCGCTGAAACCAAATCCCAAATGGATCAGACAGACTTTTGTTCAGGCCTATTCACTAAAGGGTCAGGTGCCTCCTTTCCCTATGAGGGCACATTCTACTAGAGCTATGAGTGCCTCTCAGACTTCT
The DNA here is from genome assembly GCF_965119305.1 of Pelophylax lessonae. Classification (NCBI taxonomy): domain Eukaryota; kingdom Metazoa; phylum Chordata; class Amphibia; order Anura; family Ranidae; genus Pelophylax; species Pelophylax lessonae. The sequence goes on along the minus strand of NC_138771.1, from coordinate 72,160,497 downwards.
GTGGCTCAGGTGTGCAAAGCGGCGACCTGGTCGTCTGTGCACACTTTTACAAAATTCTGCAAGATTGACGTGATGGCATCCTCGGATGCTTCCTTTGGCCGCAAAGTTTTACAAGCTGCGGTTTGATGAAGACATGCTTTCTCTTCTTGGGGTGAATTTTTGTTCTGGGGTTAGCTCCTGTTGGTTGAGCTTCTTTTGCCCTGTTGGCTACATTTTTTTCTGGCCTTGTTGACATGTTGCCGTTTTGTTGGTTACGTCTCTTCCCACCCCTCACACCTGCACTGCCTTGGGACATCCCAATAGTGATGAAACTTGGAAGGGCTGCATCTGTCAGAGAACGTAGGAGAAAATAGAATTTTTATAAGAACTTGCTGTAAAATTATTTTCCTAGTCCTCTGACAGATGCAGCCCCCACCCCTCTATTTTGGGGTTGGTTGTCTTCTGGTACTGCTTGCTACGAAACTGATTAGTAAGCTCTATGTGTCTGTGGGTAATGTTTGAAGGGACAGCACCTAAAGGTGTGTCTAGTGAAAGTTTTTTTAATGAAGTTTCACTGCCTAGCCTGCTCCTGCAGAGGGTGCAATTACCCAATAGTGATGAAACTTGGAAGGGCTGCGTCTGTTAGAGGACTCACAAAAAACTTTTTTTCACAAAAAGTCAGTGAAATGATACATTGCTCAAACTTGCCATGGTTATATGTGAAATGACAACCCAAAATGCATTCTGCTGCTTCTCCTGAGTACAGGGATACCACATGTGTGAGACTTTTTGTGTGAGACTCCTCACTACCTATTACAGTTTTGGAGGCCATGAAATGCCAAGATAACACAAACCCCCCCCCCCCCCCCCCAAATGACCCCTTTTCGGAAAGCAGACACCCCAAGGTATTTGCTAAGAGGCATGGGGAGTATTTTGCAGCTCTCATTTGTTTTGGACAATGAAGAAAGAAAAGGAAATGTTTTTTTTTTTTTCTTTTTTTCAATTTTCAAAACTTTGTGACAAAAAGCAAGATCTGCAAAATACTCAACATGCCTCTCAGCAAATAGCTCAGGGTGTCTACTTTCCGAAAAGGGATCATTTGGAGGGGTTTTGTGCTATCTTGGCATTTCATGGCCTCCAAAACTGTGATCGGTAGTGAGGAGTGAAATCAACAATTTACGCCCTTTGCCTGAAGGCAGTGATTGGTTTTCAGGGTCCTGTAAGCGGCTAGACTGCCAAAAAGTCTCACATGTGGTTTCTCTGTACTCAGGAGAGGCAGCAGAATGTATTTTGGGGTGTAATTTCACATACCCATGGCATGTTTGAGCAATATATCATTTAAGTGACAAATTTGTCAAATTTGTGTCACCTTTGACAAAAACATTAAATATTCAATGGGCTCAATGTGCATCTCAGAAAATTCCTTGGGGTATCTACTTTCCAAAAAGGGGTAATTTGGGGGGGGGGGGTTGTACTGCCCTGCCATTTGGGGGGGGGGGTTGTATTGCCCTGCCATTTTAGCACTTCAAGAAATGAGATAGGCAGTTGGAAAGTAAAAGCGGCGTAAGTTCCAGTATATATTTGGAGGGGTTTTGTGAGGGGTTTTGTGCTATCTTGGCATTTCATGGCCTCCAAAACTGTGGTAGGTAGTGAGGAGTGAAATCAACAATTTACGCCCTTAGCCTGAAGGCAGTGATTGGTTTTCAGGGTCCTGTAAGCGGCTAGACTGCCAAAAAGTCTCACATGTGGTTTCTCTGTACTCAAGAGAGGCAGCAGAATGTATTTTGGGGTGTAATTTCACATACCCATGGCATGTTTGAGCAATATATCATTTAAGTGACAAATTTGTGTCACCTTTGACAAAAAAATTAAATATTCAATGGGCTCAATGTGCCTCTCAGAAAATTCCTTGGGGTGTCTACTTTCCAAAAAGGGGTAATTTGGGGGGGGGGGGGTGTACTGCCCTGCCATTTTAGCACTTCAAGAAATGAGATAGGCAGTTGGAAAGTAAAAGCGGCGTAAGTTCCAGTATATATACGCCATAGTTTGTAGACGCTATAACATTTGCGCAAACCAATATATATACGCTTATTGAGATTTTTTTTATCAAAGAAATGTAGCTAGCGAAGTACATTTTGGCCTAAATGTATGACAAAATTTTAGTTTATTGGATATTTTTTAGAATAGAAAATTTAATTTTTTTTTCAAAATTTCGGGGTTTTTTTTGTTTATTTTGCAAAAAATAAAAACTGCAGAGGTGATAAAATACCACCAAAAGAAAGCATTATTTGTGGGAAAAAAAGGACATACATTTTGTTTGGGTACAGCGTTGCATGACCGCGCAATGGTCAGTTAAAGTCATGTAGTTTCAAATTGCAAAAAATGGCCTGGTCATTAAGGGGATAAAACCTACCGGTCCAGAAGTGGTTAAACTTTGGTTGTGGTTGGTTGTGGTGTGGTTAAACTTTGGTTGTATTCCATGACCTAAGGAAGGCTTTATTGCCTTAAAGTGGATTCAAACCCTCACATATATATACCCAGTGAAGAAAAACGCTTTAACCACTTGCCGACCGCCGCATGACTACTTATGTTGGCGGTCAGCCCCTCACAGGCAAAGCGACGTAGGGCTACGTCGCTAGCCTGTGAGGGTCTAGGGAGCGAGCGCGCGCCGCCGGAAGGCTCGCTCCCGCGTGGTCACGGACCCCCCGCGCGTCCGCCCGTCCGCGATCGTCCGTTAGACCGGGAGAAAGGCAGGCGGCTAATGTAAACAAGCCGCCTGTCATTCTCCCCTGTGTAGGAATGGTGATCATACGGTTCTACTATGTAGGACCGTTGATCACAGTTCCTACACCTCAAGCCACAGCCAATCACAGTTAGAATCACGCCCCTAGGGACACACATAACCCCTCCCTCTCAAAAAAAGTTAACCCCTTCACTGCCAGTGTAATTTTACAGTAACAGTGCATATGTATAGCATTGATTACTGTAGAAATGTCACTGGTAACCCCAAAAGTGTCAAAAATGTCAGTCAAGGGTCCGATCTGTCCGCCGCAATGTCGCAGTCCCGCAAAAAAAAATCGCAGATCGCCGCCAAAAATGACAAAAATCTTTCCCATTGTTGGTAAACGCAATAACTTTTGCACAAAACAATCAAAATACGCTTTTTGCAATTTTTTTTACCAAACATATGGTAAAAAAAAAAAAAAATTGGCCCAAAATGTTAAAAAATTTTGATTTTTGCTTGTTTTTTTTGGGGAATTTCATATAAAAAAAATGTGAAAAATATTGTTATTTTTGCACAATTAATGCTATTTTTTTGTCTATAGCGCAAAAAGTAAAAATCGCACAGGTGATCAAATACCACCAAAAGAAAGCTCTGTTTGTGGGAAAAAAAGGACGTCAAATTTGTTTAGGTACAGTGTCTCACGACCGCGCAATTGTCCGTTAAAGTCACGCAGTGCCGAATCGCAAAATAGGCCCTGGTCAGGAAGGGGGTAAAATCTTCTGGGGCTTAAGTGGTTAAGCTGGGCCATAAAGGGATTGAAATTGAGCAGTACAGAAGTCCCGCTGGCAGAATACAGTAGCACAGTAGGGAGAATTCCTTTAGCCACCTCAAATGTGTGGAAGGGGGGACCATTGTTTTTTTTGGGGGGGGGGGGGTGTTGAGGTTTTTTTTTACTCAACTGGCTGGCTGATCAAAAAAAACAAACCACCTTTTGCCCAGCCTAAGTTGTCTGCCTTTGGTAATGAGATGGTCTCACTAAGCATAAAATGTTTAGTAGTGTTTTAAGTACTCATTTGGTTAATTTTATTGCGGGTAGCATAAACATGACAGAGACAGATATATTTTAATTTTCAAGCATACTGGGGATTTTCATTTAGGGCTCTTTCACGCGGCCGCTCCGTGTGAAAGCTCCGCCGCGGGACTTTTTTTTTTTTCTTTCACGGAGCGGATGACATTTGTGTCATCCGCTCCGTATGCCCGCATATCATCCCATCCGTTTGCGGATGATATGCGGACATAATGTAAGTCTATGGCATTGCGGATGTCAGCGGAATACCATCCACTGACATCCGATTTTCCTTCCTTTCCGTTTTTTGAACGGATGAAAAATAGGGTTCTGTTCCGTTCCAAAAAACGGAACAGAACTGAAAGGAAGAAAATCGGATGTCAGCAGATGGTATTCCGCTGACATCCGCAATGCCATAGACTTACATTATGTCCGCAAATCATCCGCAAAAAAATAGGATGATTTGCGGACAAACGGAGCGGCCGTGTGAAAGAGCCCTTACTCCTATGATGTCACAATGTTGTTTACAAACATCACGGATTTTTTTTATGTTAATGTATATTTAATTATCTACTCTGGCTGCTTCTCTTCCAGGAATATGGCATAAATAAAGAAGAGAAACTGGAGATTGCAGTTGGTTACTGTCTTCCTCTCATTAAAAAGATCCAGTTAGACCTGCAGAGAACCCATGAGGATGAATCTGTAAACAAGCTGCACCCGCTGTAAGATCCATCATAAGCATGTATTTTATTTTCATCAACTACTAAATTTTACTTTACATTATGTAGTGTGCACTGTGATGTGCTTGATTCTATACTCATTCTGGTAAATATGTACTTAAAGCATAATTTCACCCTAAAAAGTAAGTTCTGTTTTATGTCCTCCTCCCCCCCCCCTCCCCTACCACATTTGGCAAAATTAATTTTTTTTTTTTTGGTAGCGGGTACCTAGTATTGATGGGTACCCACTCCCACGTCTGCTCCGATTGCCTAAGCAGAAGTTCAGCTCTCCTCTCTTTGCCCACAACCTTCTGGGACACATCACAGGTCCTTGAACCCTGCTGGACCATTCACTAAACGCAGCATGGCTTGTGCACTCATAATGGCAATCGGGCTGTAAAGGCGCAGGAGTCACAGCCGCCTTCCTGCAGAAAAAGTCCTGGGGACCTGAAAACCGGCGAAGAACCAGCCTGGGTCAGGACATGGCTGGATTCCTGGTCAGGTAAATGCAAGGCTTTGTTTCAGCTGGAACTTGGTGGAACTCAGTTCCACCACCTCTGGCTCAGGCCCTCTGCTCCCTGTTAATCACTATCACTCGTAAACACAGAGGTCCTGCTTCCTGTGTTGTCCAAGTGCAGTTTGGGGACAAAGGAGATGCTGGTGCCTAGGGTGCAGTGCGAATGCTGACACTCCCACTGGATGATCTCCCTGCAAGTGAGAGAGGCAAATCCATCTACAGTGTGAAGGGCGGTACTAGAGAAGAAGAGCAGCTATGGAAAAAGGCTGAACTCTGCACTCTGTGGGTAGCGCACCCCTGAACTCTGCACTGTATACGTAGAACACTCCCGAACTCTGCACGTAGCACACCCCTGAACTCTGCACTCTGGGTGTAACCCCACCAAACTCTACACTCTGTACATAATGCACTCCTGGTATTTGATGTCCTTTTAAGACCCTCCCACTGTTAGTCAAATTTTGACCAGTTTGGGGAGAGGGTTTTGGGGGCTCGTGGTTGAGTTCCTGCACCTTGTTTTCTGAGAAAAAAAGCCCTGGGTAAAAGTCCTTTTATTAAAAGCCAGCAGCTACAATATTTGTAGCTGCTGACTTTTATTTTCTTCTTTCTAGGGTGAAGATCCTATTTAAAGGGAAACTACCCTGTATTTTCCTCAAGTACACCTGTTATAATGTTACTAATGTTAAATTGATCTGAAATGTATTTTTGATCTGATGTTGATTGACATGTCACATTTGTTAATATTGTGTTTTTAATTCATATTTTTGCATTCTACCTCTAGTGGTTGTACATGAGACTGCACTGTAAACCTTCATTCTAAACCAATGCTAAGATACAATTACCGTAGTTTTCATAGTAATAGCTCAAACTTTTTTTTTTCCTTTTTAAACCTGTCAGTTTAACTTTTTGACTGTACTTTTTGCTGTCTGTGTCCATTTCGGGAGATTTTTCTTCACCTCTTGGTCACAAAAGGAAGTAAGAGAACAATCTAAAATATCTGGAAAATTCTCTCTGAGACATTGTCACTTGATCAAGTGTCCCCTTTGAACCTCTGTTCAGTGGCAAATTGAAATTTTACATATATTTTGATTATAGGCTAAGCAACCTTACAGGGTGAATTTAAAAGTTCAATCACTATGTGTGTAAGATGACCAAAAGACCTAATGTGATGTAGTTGGAGCAGTAAAGCACAAACATTTTACCGGCTGGCTACCTAACAAGAAGTATTAATGGCACTGCTGCACGTCTGCTAAAAGGTGGCTCTTTTAAGTTTGTGTGGGGAAAGCGCATAATTTTGCAGCCATTTCCGACACCCAAAGTGTGGTTATAGCCTTAAAAAGGCATGTCCTTGTGACATCGTTTGTCTGTATTAAGTGATATTGTTTGAAAAATGACATGACAGCTGCTGTATTATTAAACTCTAAAGCCAGCCATAGATGGTTCAAATCTCTGCCGGTTCAGCAGGACCTGGCTGAGATTCGAACCCTCTATGTGCAGACTGATTGTACCATCGATTGACTTGGGTACAATCAGCATGTCAAATTTTTAGGATGCGATTATTGCCAGTGACTATAGCCAATAGCAATAACCACTGTGTTCTCCCAGCAGGGATGGCTCCCTGCCCCCACTCACTGGGAGAACTCTTGGTTGCAGGAAAGAAAATCATATAATCTATGGCCGGCTTAAGATAACTGCAGGCCCTCTCGTGAAGTGGCCTTGCCCTTAGCTGTGTTAATGTATTTTAAAAGAAACCGTTATTTGATTCTTGTTTAATAACAATGATTTTATATAGCAATTAAATGTATTGTATTATAATGTGCTTGTTTTAATAATACATTTCTCTGACCTTGGTTCTTAGTTATTCAAGAGGAGTACTGTCTCCGGGTCGCCACGTCAGAACACGGCTGTATTTTACCAGTGAAAGTCATGTACACTCCTTGTTGAGCATTTTTCGTTATGGAGGACTTTTAGATGTAAGTTAGATTTTTGAAATAACATACTTTAAGGCTGTTTTAAAATTCACGCAATTCTGCAGCAAGTCATAAAATATTTTATTTTTATTCATCACATGTATGAATAAATATTTCTGCCCCGCAGATCAAATAGTCCTTTTCCGGCGCTTGTTTCAACTGTAGATCGACCACTGACAATTTTTTCAATGCCACCTTGGAATGTTCAGAAATTAGACGAGTTATTTCTATTTTGCATACCTTCGATCTTCGCTGTTTTGTAAAAGCACATACTTGCTATTTTTTATTTTTTTTTGTCAAAATACCATCTTTAATATCAAACAGTGGATGCTGAGAGAAGACAGGTGTCACATGGTGGCTGGTGAGAGAGGAGGGTTGCAGATGTAGTGGCTGGTGAGAGAAGGGGTGATGCAGATGTGGTGGGTTCTGAGAGAAGCAAGGCTGAAAGCATTGCATGCTGAGAGAGAGAGGGCTGCAGGCATGGTGGATTCTAAAAGAAATGGGGGCCTCCTTTGAATTACTCTACAGGGCTAACTATCCCCTGCTGTTCAGGACTTGGCCATCATCCTCGCCTTATGAGAGCCCCTCTCAGTCTCCTGGTTTGGCAGAATACATGCCATTAAAAATTACCTACCTACCCAAACTCTTGTATTATTTCAGAGCTTTGCCAGTTCCCATACTGAACCATATTTTGGGGATCTTAAAGGGCTGCACTTCTTGTGGTCCAATACCAGGCGGGGGTTGTCAACATCCACTTTAAAGCATTGTAGGCTAGCAAGTGGTTTAGCTGTACCCTCCCTTAAACGCTATTTCATAGCGGCCAAAATTGCTCCATAGGTTACCCTGCATTCTACCCATGAGGCACCCATGTGGACCCACCTCCCTGCAATGTACTATTCTCCTATCCTTGTACACTACTTAATCTGGACTCCCCCGTCCCTGAGGCCCAAAATTTCTGACCCAACTCTACAACAATCCCTTCGACAATGGTGTGTGGTAAATGTTATATTCTCCGTGTTGTGAGAGACACAGGACTCTGGTCTGGAACAACGGATGTTTATTCAGGACTCTCTGTACACTCCAGCATGCATTACAGGACAGCTCTGCATATCAATACATCTCTACATGTGTCTCCAAGATGGCCACTCTGCCCCTTGACCCTTGTCATCACTCCTGGGTGGAGCCAGCCTTAAAGTGACAGTACATGTGAAACCCTTCAGGTATAACACCTTCCATCCATCCCTAAAAAAAAAACAACAAAAAAAAAAAAACACAACAAAACGAGAACAGGCATAAAACAGTAACTAATAATTGTCCAATACAGTCCTCAAACTCAGGAGATTTACATGGCTTCTTCCGCTCCTGGATGTGAGAACAACTTCCAGGGACGCTACGGAGAGAACATGGCAGCAGATCACTTTCGGTGGGCCCGTCGAAAGTCTCGTAACCGCTCTTGCATTTGAAACCGGTCAGGAGGGCGACAGTGTCGTTGAGGACGGACACCCAGGGCCTCGGGGCCGGAGGAAGCAGGGCTGGCCGGAATGGACACCGGCGGGGCCAAGAGGGGATCCCCTATCTCAGAGGGTGAACAGACCTCTGGACCAGGGCTGGAGGGCTCTGTTGGAGCTGAGTTCAAAAGTTCAGAGTCTCCCCAAGCATCAGTCTCAATGCCTCCTGATCCGGTAGGAGCAGATCCTTGAGACACTGGAGGTGCAGCCGATGTCAGGGATTCGGGCAGCTGAGAACGAGGACGCAATTGGTCCGCATGCCTTCTGCAAATGGAACCATCTTCCAGGCAGACCCGATACATTTTGGGTCCCAAAGTCTCTGCGACTATAGCAGGAAGCCAACGAGTGTTGGAAGCGCCATAAGATCGGGCCCATACCTTTTGCTGGGCTGTAAACCGGGGAATCTCGTCGTGTTCGACCCTCTTGTCTTGGGACTGCCGTACATGTTCCTGGACTGTTTGAGGGCGGAGCATATCCAAAACAGTCCATGGCTGCCGACCCAAAAGAAGTTCAGCTGGAGTTTTCCCAGTAGTTGCATGTGGTGTGGTTCTGTAAGCAGAAAGGAAGGAGTCCAGCTGCTGGGGTGACAGGGACTGTTGTTTACTTGTAGCCACAGTAGCTTTGAAATAGCGTTTGAAGGTCTGTACAAACCTTTCTGCTTGACCATTTGTAGCCGGGTGGTAAGGTGCGGTCAACTTGTGTTTGATGTTGTGGGCAGTCAGGAAACTCTGAAACTCCTGGCTTGTGAATTGTGCACCGTTGTCTGTGACAATTTCTCTGGGGTATCCAAACGTAGCAGCGAGATGTAACAGTATGGAAATCGTCGCCTTAGTCGTTGGCTGGGTAACAGGAATGACCTCAGGCCACTTTGAATGGGCATCAATAATGATCAAAAAGGTGTGTCCTCTGATCGGGCCTGCAAAGTCCAAGTGTAGGCGAAACCAGGGGACCGTGGGCCAAGTCCAGGGCTGGACGCACCCTCGAGGAGGGTCTCTTGCAGTTTGTGCACATCCAGCACACGCATTCACATATGTCGTGATATCGGAGTCGAGGTTCGGCCACCACACATAGCCTCGCGCCTTTTGTTTCATACGTGTGCCCCCGGGATGACCAGTATGTAGCAAGTCCAGAATGTGTCTCCGGAGGGTCTGTGGAACGATCACTCGGTCTCCCCATAAAACACAGTTGCCAGCCACAGTTAATTCCAGACGCCTACGGAAGTAAGGTTCATAATCCTGTGTGACAGTTGCAGGCCAACCGTACCGTACCCAGGAGAGTATTGTCTGAAGGAAGGTATCCTTGGCTGTATGGGCTGCTACTTCCCCGGAAGACAGAAAGGACAGGCTGGTGTAACGACAACTCTTGACAGGTGGAGAAGAGTCTGTTAATGTCCTTGTCAGCCGGGACATGGCGTCCGCATTAGCATTGGCATCATGGCTGCGATACTGGATTTTGTAGCTATATGCTCCCAAGAATAGGGCATAGCGTTGAAGACGGGCCGCAGTCGTCTGGGAGATGCCTTTGTCAGGGCTAAAGATCTGAAGGAGTGGTTTATGATCAGTCAGTATGGTGAATTCCCTACCATACAGGTTAAGATGAAACTTCTTAATTGCCCATATGAGCGCCAGAGCCTCTTTGTCAATGTGAGAGTAATTGCTTTCTGCTTTTGTCAAGGACCTGGAGGCGAATGCCACAGGTTTCTCTGACCCATCTGGTAAAACGTGAGATAGTACAGCCCCTAGACCATAGGGTGAGGCATCACAAGCCAAGGTGAGAGGCCTTTGGAGGTCATAGTGCACGAGCATGCGTGACGCCAACAGCTTTCGCTTAGAAACTTCAAAAGCACGTTGGCATGCAGCCGACCAGTTCCATCTGGAGTGTTTCTCCAAAAGCTTGTTCAACGGAAACAAAGTGTGTGCTAGATCCGGCAGGAATTTGTGGTAATAGTTCAGCAAGCCCAGGTATGATCGCAGCTGTTGGACGTTGGTTGGGGCTGGAGCTTTTACTAAAGCATCAACTTTGGCTTCCGTGGTGTGTATACCCTCTGCATCCACAAGGTGGCCACAAAACTCCAATTTAGGTACCATGAATTGGCATTTCGCCAAGTTCACTTTTAGACCCTGCTCTTGGAGTCTGGCCAACACAAGCTCCACGTTACGCTTGTGTTCCTGGTCCGTCAGGCCCGTGATGAGCATGTCATCTAACAGGCACTGTGTGAAAGGAATGTCTGCCAAAATCTCATCCATTTTGCGTTGCCAAATGGCTGGGGCGGAGGCTACACCAAACACCATCCGATTGTATTCATACAGTCCCTTGTGAGTGTTGATGGTTAGAAACTTACGGGACGAAGGGTGGACCTCAAACTGTAAATAAGCTTGCCTGAGATCAAGCTTGGTGAACTTTTGACCTCCTGCAAGAGAGGCAAAAATGTCATCTACTCTGGGTAGGGGATACTGGTCTATCTCCAGTTGAGAATTTAGTGCCATGCGGAAATCGCCACAAATGCGTAAGTCCCCATTCGCTTTCTTTACTGGTACAACTGGTGATGCCCACTCGCTGTGCTCTACCTTTGAGATGACACCTTGTTCCTCCAGCCGGCTTAGTTCAGCTTCCACACCTGCTCGGAGTGCGAAAGGTACCGTCCGAGCTTTGAAGAACCTAGGCTGGGCATTGGGTTTCAGCCTGAGTCTCACACAGTCATGCTTTATTTTTCCCAAATGGTGATCAAAGACTTGCGGAAATCGCTGTTTCAGGGATTTCACCCATCCCTCGTTATCTCTTGATGTGATGGTCACAGTGTTGCAGGGGTTAATGGCGATATCTGGCATGCCAAAGTGAGCAATCCAGTCTCTCCCAAAGAGAGGGGGTCCCCCATGTTCTAGGATATACAATGGCATTCTCTTTGTCTGACCCTTGTAGGATACCTGTACTTTCACGTAACCCAGTGGGTGGAGTATCTGCTTTGAGTATGTCTGCAGTTTAATTGGTGTTGGACGGACAGTTGTTTGGATCAGAAGTTTTCTCCATTGTTTCTGGGTGATAACTGAAACTGCTGCTCCTGTGTCTACATCCATCTTGAGTTTCTTCCCTTCCACGGTTACCTCTACAGTCATTGCTGAGGGTGCTGAATGCATATGATGTATGTCCAATCTGTGGAGCACTTCCTCATCCTCTGATTCAGATGACGATGTATATCTTCCCACCATATATGCCTTTGTCCTGGTGTTCAGAGGTTGTTTATTTTGCACCTTCTTACTACGGCAGACTCGTTTCAGATGGCCTGCCTTTCCACAATTATGACAGAGCTGATCCTTAAACCGGCAGACTTTGTGATCATGGTCTGTATTCCCACAACGGTAGCAAGCTGACTCCCGGCTTGGTGAGAGTCTATATTTACCGTTTGCTGCAGTTTGCTTGACTGCTGTTCTGAAAACTTCCTCTTTAACCTGGGGGTTCAATCTGCTCTGGGGGTTCAATGCCTCTGTATCTTTCACAGCCATTTCCATCACTGAAGCTATCTCAATTGCCTTTGTAAGGGTAAGGTCTTTCTCTGTTAACAGTCTCTTTTGGCTAGACTCACTATTTAGTCCCATGACAAACTTATCCCTCAGTGCAGTTGGTAAATACTCCCCAAAAGAACAGGTTGAGGCTAGTCTGCGAAGGGCGAGCACATAAGCCTTAATATCTTCACCTGGCTGCTGCTGCCGCTGATAAAACCTGAATCTTTCTGCAATCTCTAGTGGTTTAGGCTGGAAGTGATTTCCTAACAGTGTCGGGAGCTCTGCCAAAGTCTTAGTTGCTGGTTTTTCAGGGAAAAGGAGATCCCTAAGAGTGTCATATGTCCTAGCACCAACCACTGTCAGAAAAACTGCTACTTGCCTGTCGTCTGGGATGGCATTTGCACAGAAATATTGTTCTAATCTTTCAATCCAGGAGCTCCACGATGTCTGTTCTCCATCAAATTCACTTAATGTCCCGATCAATGACATTTTCCTGCTGGGCTCTGTGGGTGTTTGTATTCAGCTGAGTTTTTTTTCTTCCTTTCCTTTCTCACACGGATAGTAACCTTGTAAATCCCATCCTCGTCGCCACTGTTATATTCTCCGTGTTGTGAGAGACACAGGACTCTGGTCTGGAACAACGGATGTTTATTCAGGATTCTCTGTACACTCCAGCATGCATTACAGGACAGCTCTGCATATCAATACATCTCTACATGTGTCTCCAAGATGGCCACTCTGCCCCTTGACCCTTGTCATCACTCCTGGGTGGAGCCAGCCTTAAAGTGACAGTACATGTGAAACCCTTCAGGTATAACAGTAAAACACTCCAAAACACTCCAGAAACCTAATCTCCCCTTATCTTTACTTGTCAGGAATACTTGATACTCCCTTGATTGTCCCAGCCTACGATAATCCTCTTGCTTTCTGATAGTGGCGCTCTAGAGGAGTCAGGTGCATGAATGAATTGCTGTCTATTGAGAGCATAAAATATTTTGAATACACTGAAACTTGCCCGCTGAAGAACTCTTTCACTATGTTCAGACTGCACTACCTCTCTAGCTTAGTGTCACGTTGCACCAGCTGTCCTAAAAGCATGAGCCTATTCAAGAACTGTTATAGGAAGGATCCCTATTCTAAGGGTTTGGTGTCTGACCTCTACAGGTCACTTACAGCATTAGTAGGCTCCCCTATAGAGGTAAATGGGAAAACAACTTGGGCAACACTCTTGACCAAGTGGACTGGAACCACATATTGCTGGCCACCTCCAAATTCTCGCTCAATATTCTAGTGCAATAAAATGCTAAAAAACTGGTCTCCTGCTGATAAATGACCCCTAACTGCTTATCTAGATTTGTCCCCAATGTCTCCCTGCTTTGCTTTCGGGGTTGCAACGAATTTGGTACTCTCTTACATCACAATCAGAATACTTTTTTGTTGGCAAAGGGAAATTATTGACCGTATTTGGTGTTCTTGCCCGAAGGCCTCCCGCTTTTGGATATGTCTACAAGATGCTTTGGCCGGTCCTACATATTATTCTCACCTGAAACCCATGGGATGCCCTTCTACATAAACCTGTCCTGCATCTAGACAGGTATCAGGGAAAACTGGCGGGGTTTGTGTTCCTGGCAGCCCGACAAAGTAGCCGAAGCCTGGACACAACCGTCAAGGTTTAGAGCCCTTGGCTGGACTAGAATAGTCACCTATCTCTAGGCCCCTCCCTCCTCTCTGTGTACTACTGTCGCTGGGCCTTATGAGACTTCCACCCTCCTGATTCCCTTCTCCTGCTGTACAGTCTCTAACGTCCCCCCCCCCCGCACCCGTATTTCGCTTTTGTTACCCTTTTTCACCCTCACTACTTTGTCTGCCCTATTTTTATTTGCCCAAAACTCTCATTTATACCCTGTATGATGACATTGGTCAGTCTTGTCAATGCGAAATCCACATGGGTCTCTCTCAACCCGTAATTTATGCCTTCACGTAGACTTTAGTGAATCCTCCAGTTGTGAGGCTTTAGGATTGATTTAGTGGGAGTCCCCCCCCCCCCCATGTATCCCTTTATTATTTGTGAAGACTGTACACCCATATTTTATGTACGAATTTGCTGTATTCTGTTTTAAAAAAAAAATCTATTCAATTCTTTGTGCTATATATGAAGTGTGTGTGTGTGTGTGTGTGTGTGTGTGTGCGCTAGTGCAGGATTTTTGGGTGGTGAGAGAAGGGGGCTGCGGATGAAAGGCAGAAAATTGGGTTTGGGGTTTGGTTGAAAATACAGTGGGGTTAAAATCTGGTCCACGTGGGTAACGTATGCTCAACTAAATATCTGAGCTTTGAGTTGATAAAATGAATGAATAATCAAACCAGCATAGGGATGGGAATCACCCCCTTCTGCTCCATTCCTTCCTAAAGAGATTCTCCCATGCCTTGCCCCTTTGCTTGTCTCTTTCTTTTTATAGAGATCTTCCCTTCGTTTTCTATGCTTACTCTTTTTGCCCTTTTTGTCGCACGACTTGACAGTAGCAACCATGTATTCTATTCTAGTCCTTTGCCATGAGACTTCAGTCCATACTCCTCTTTATATATTACAGCTGACCGTACAAGTATTCACCTTTTATCAAAAACTTTATTAATGAGTCTTTATGACTTAGCGCAGGGGTAATAAATTAAAATTCATAAAGTGTTCTCAGTCCCCCTGTACATTATCCCCCCTTCACATTACAGTCCTCAGCCCTTCACATTTTTGTCAGCGGCCCCCCTTTATATGACCCCCTACTTTAAATTGCAATTCCAAGCCCCTTTCATATCACCCACCCTTCACATTCCTGTTCTCGCCCCCTTTATAGTACCCCCCCCTTCACATTCCTGTCCTCACCCCCTGTACAGCACCCCCTTCACATTTCTTTCCTCATCCTCTTTATAGCACCCCCCTTCACATAACTGTCCTCCCCCCCTTTATAGCACCCCCTTCACAGCACCCCCTTCAAATAACTGTCCCCCCCCCCCTTTATTGCACCCCCTTCACATAACTGTCCTCACCCCCTTCACATAACTGTCCTCACCCCCTTCATAGCACCCCATTCACATAACTGTCCCCCCCTTTAGAGCACCCCCCTTCACATAACTGTCCTCACCCCCTTCATAGCACCCCCTTCATATAACTGTCCTCCCCCCCCTTTATAGCACCCCCTTCACATAACTGTCCTCACCCCCTTCACATAACTGTCCTCACCCCCTTCATAGCACCCCATTCACATAACTGTCCCCCCCTTTAGAGCACCCCCCTTCACATAACTGTCCTCACCCCCTTCATAGCACCCCCTTCATATAACTGTCCTCTCCCCCCTTTATAGGACCCCCCTTCACATAACTGTCCTCACCCCCTTCACATAACTGTCCCCCCCCCCCCTTTATAGCATCCCCCTTCACATAACTTTCCTCCCACCCTTTATAGCATCCCCCTTCACATAACTGTCCTCCCCCCTTTATAGCACCCCCCTTCACATAACTGTCCCCCCCCCTTTATAGCACCCCCCTACACATAACTGTCCTTACCCCCTTCACATAACTGTCCCCCCCCCCCTTTATAGAACCCCCCTTCACATAACTGCCCCCTCCCATTTTATCGCACCCCCCTTCACATAACTGTCCTCCCCCATTTTATTGTGCCCCTCCTTCACACTGCAGTCCCCAGCCCCCCATTAACATTCCTGTCCTCACCCCCTTTATAGCACCCTCAGACATTCCTGTGCTCATCTCCTTTTTTTATAAACCCCCCCCCCCCCTTCACACTGCAGTCTCCAGCCCCCCTTCACATTCCAATCCTCACCCCCTTTGTAGAACCCCATCCCCCTTCATATCACTCCTTTACTTTTCTGCCTCTTTGATATCACCCCTGTTTCCCCCTTTACATTAGCAGTGCCTCTTCCCTGTCCTACCTTAAACAGGGCAGCGTGGCTGACATCGGAAGTGCAGCAAAGGGATGGACAGAGGGCGGGACCTGCCCCAGGTAACTGATTGGTTGCTAGAATACAGGGCAGTTCTAGCAACCTATTAGTTAACTGTACCAGCCCCCGTCCTCTGTGAATCACTGCGCTGCTCCTCCGATGTCAGCTCTGTAAAGACAGAGCTGCAGCTGCGGCAGAGGGAAAAAACAGATCCTAAATGGCGCGACCGCTGCGGGGCCGGACGGAACATTGATTGGGTCCGGACTTGGCCCGCGGGCCGCCATTTAGTGATGCCTGACTTAGCAGATCATACATTCATTATTCATTAGAGCATGTACAGTAAAATATCATATGCCAAAAGTCATATTCACCTCATATAGATTTCTTGTGAATGTTTGTCTATGATGACAATTTGAAAGTATGTATGTAGCACAGTCCTTTTTTATGTATTGTACATTTTCAATAAAATAAATGGACAAGAGGGAGAGTATAATTGGGTCTGTCTGAGACTGTGGGAGGGGCCCGCTATTTGACATTTCAGGAGGCATCATTGAGCGATACTGGGCCAGGGACTGGCTGATGTTTAGGAGGATCTGGGGTTGACTTGATTGATTTTTTAGCACATCGAAAGACAGGAAAGGGACTTCACTAAGATGGAATTGTGCTCTCTAAATTTTGTTAGACATTTACATACATTTATACAGAAGCATGATGTACAGAACTTCTGTTTCTCTGTCGCTCATTGACAGACGTAGTCCTCCTTGATTAATATCAACTCGGGTTATACTGCCCTCTACAGGAGTAGGACTAGACAGGAAAGAAAACGTTCTGGCCACACCTTAGGGGCAGTCCCAGAGGGTATATCCTCTCACTTCCTGCTACAGGATATCAGTTTTTTTCTGTCTAGTTAGGAGTAAGGACCTAAGTTCCTTGCTGGGATCTTTGGTCCTGGCAAGATTTTTTAGAAATACTTTTTTAGGCAGCTTTTCTTCTCCAGTGTTCCTGTGAGATCTTCAAGCAAGTACGCTGAAACTGGGCAACGGGCTGGATGTTGAGATCCAGTGGTCACCCCAGTTCAGCCTACGAGCGCGTGCAGGCCATAGCTCCGCGCTGGGTCGGCCGCGACATAGTCCCACTGGACGGGGACTGACCCTGCGAGTTAAACGTCTCGGCTGGACGCCAATGACCAGTTGCTAACTGAGTCACGGCGTCCGTATTGGTCGACAGCCCCCCCACCCCAGTGGAGAGGGGTTCTGTCAGGAGTTGGCGCCCGCCTGGTTCCGGTATGGTGAGTAGAATGTTCCCCCTCTCCCCCTGTCGGGTTTGTTGGTGGACGCGGGCCCCTCTCTGGGATGGTCGGACACTCAGTTTCTGGGTCCCCCCTCTATCCTATAACAGGTCACAGATCCCCCAATTTGAGTGTGATTTTGTGAATAAGAAACCAGGAGGCTTGTTTTGGGAGCTGACTATCTAAAGTTACTATATGACTGTAAGGGTGACTGAAGTCAGTGGCAGACTACTAAAAGGCATTACTGTTGAGGTATAGAGGTATCCTACCTGTCATAGTGTGTATACAGGCCGATGCCTATGCCTGAGTTACTGCATCCGGAGGGTCGCCATGCCTCCAGAAAGCCGGTCTCTTCCAGAGGCCGCACAGGCCGAGGACACCTCCCGCAGGCCGCACAGGCCGAGCTCGCACTCCCGCAGGCCGCACAGGCCGAGTGCACACCTCCCGAAGGCCGCTGCTAGCTTACAAGCCGCCGCTATCCTACACAGGCCGCCGCCATTTTCCTGCAGATCGCACGGGGCCGCCATATTGGCGTAGCCTCGTGTCTCTAGCATGGGGGCGGCCATGTTTGAGGTGACCAAACACCTCGAGGAGCTATGGGGAGGCGCCGGAAGGCGTGTAAAGGGGCGGAGCCGCCTCCTTGGCCCGGGAAAGCAAGCCAAAGACTTCCTGTCTGTAACAGACAGTGCTGGAGGCAGGTTGATAAGAAACTTCTGTGCATCAGGTGAGCCTTGGGGTCTCTCTCTCTCTCTCTCTCTCTCTCTCTCTCTCTCTCTGTCTCTGTCTCTGTCTCTGTCTCTCTCTGTCTCTCTCTCTCTCTCTCTCTCTCTCTCTCTCTCTCTCTATCTCTATCTCTATCTCTATCTCTATCTCTATCTCTATCTCTATCTCTATCTATCTATCTATCTATCTATCTATCTATCTATCTATCTATCTATCTATCTATCTATCTATCTATCTATCTATCTATCTATCTATCTATCTATCTATCTATCTATCTATCTATCTATCTCTATCTATCTATCTATCTCTCTCTCTCTATCTCTCTCTATCTATCTCTCTCTATCTATCTCTCTCTCTCTATCTCTCTCTCTCTATCTCTCTCTCTCTATCTCTCTCTATCTCTCTCTCTCTATCTCTCTCTATCTCTCTCTCTCTATCTCTCTCTATCTCTCTCTATCTCTCTCTCTCTCCTCCGCCATAGCACAAGAAGCGTTGGTGGAGGCACTAGTTGTGTCTGTCCGGGAAGCCTTAAATCTTGAGATTACACCGGCAGAGGTAGCTGAGACTGATATTCCTTTTTTGGTACTAGCAAGCCTACCAAAATGGCGAAGGGTTTCCCTTGCCCAAATGGGGTCGTCCGAAAACGAACCCCTGCTATTTCCAAACTCATTGCTAGGCACTATCAGTTTGAGGTATCCCTCATTATAAGATGGACGGTACCACCAATAGTGGACTCACCGATTTCCAGACTAAATAAAGCCACTGTTATCCCGTTGGAGGACGCTCCATCCTTTAGGGATCCGGTGGATCGAAAAGAGGAAGCGGAATCCCACTCCATTTTCTCCCTGGTAGGGTCAACCTTCAGGCCAGTGGTTGCCATTGGTTTAGTCTCACAAACTTCGACAGAATGGGCCCCCACCCATCTCTAGGGTGGGGGGACGTCTTCACCGGTTTCCGGATCCATGGCTTTCCAGAATCCCGGATAAAGGGGTTCGTGAGGTCATACGGTCGGGGTACAAGATCGAGTTTCAATCACTTCCACCGGTGCGATTCTTCCCTTCCAATATTCTACATCCCCGGGTCACTTAGCTTGATGCAACAGGGAGTGGTAGTTCCCATTCCTTTGACAGTTTCAGGGGTTCTAGTCGAACCTGTTCACAATGCCCAGGAAAAAGGGCTAGGTGCGTCCAATTCTGGTCTTGGGAGAGATGGAGTCCATCCGAACAGTGGTGGCCTCCCTGCATCAGGGGGATCTCCTGGCGTCCATAGACATTTAGGATGCCTATCTTCAGATCCCCATCTTCACAGGCTGGTTCGCACCAGGACACTGAACTATCTGGGCCTAATTTTGGATACATCCTTGGCAAGAGTGTTTCTCCATTCGGAGAAACTCCAGAAGATTCAGTCAATGATTCGGATGTTGCTGTCCGTCAACTGGCTGGGACTGATGGTCGCCTCCTTAGAGGCAGTACCGTTTGCCCAGTCTCATACCCGAATTCTCCAAGAGGAGATTCTTCTCAAATGGAATCGGAATCCCGATTCCCTGGACAATTGGATCCGATTGAGCGAGCGGACCAGGGAGGCTCTGGTCTGGTTGCTTCGGTCTCCGATGCTCAGCCAGGGGAAGTCATTTCTTCTGATAAATTCCAGGTTACCGATAAATGTGTTGGAACTGAGAGCGATCAGACTTTGTCCGATTTACTGGACCGAGCAGCTCCAGGGCAGCCCGGTTCGGATCCAATCTTACTATGCCACGGTCATGACTTATGTCGCTCACCAAGGGGCACCAAGAGTGCCCTGGCGGCCATAGAAGTGGCCAACATTCTTTATTGGGCGGAACAGTTGTTCCAGCTCTCTCCGCGATATTCATCCCGGGGGGTGGACAGGCAGATTATCTCAGCTGTCAGATTCTGGATCAAGAGGAATAGTCTCTTCATCCAGAGGTATTTCACCAGCTGTCCCTTCATTGGGGCACCCCGGATATGGATCTGTTGGCATGTCGGCTCAACAGGGCTCGCGCCCGCGATCCTCTAGCGGACGCAGCAGACGTGCTGAGCGACCCGTAGGGGCAGTATCAGCTATTATATGTCTTCCCCCCTCTCAAGTTGCTGCTGAGATTTCTCCGCAGGATAGAGGTGGAGGGAACTCGTTATCCTGGAAATTCCGGGCTGGCCTCGTCAAGCCGGGTACGCCGACTTAGGCAGGCTAGTCGCGGACGCTCCTTGGAGACTTCCTCTCAGGGAGGATCTGCGGACTCAAGGACCGATCTTCCATCGTGCTTTACAGTCACTGGCTTTTACGGCCTGGCCATTGAGACCCAGGTACTGAAGGACAGAGGATTGTCAGCTTAGCTACTCTAATTAAAACAAGGAAAGCGACTTCCAGCAAAGTCTATTATCGCACATGGAAGACTTATATTGCGTGGTGTGAATCTTTGGGATTTCCCCCATGTACCTATTTGGTGACCCGAATTTTGGCTTTTCTGCAAAAGGGGGTTGAGCAGAAACTATCCTTGAGCACCATCAAGGGTCAAGTTTCAGCGTTAGCAATCTTCTTTCAGAAGCCTTTGGCTACTCATTCCTTGGTGCGGAATTTCATCCAGGGGGTGCGACACTTGGCTCCGCCAGTGCGCGCGCCCTTACCGCCCTGGGATCTTAATTTGGTTTTGTCGGTTCTGCAGAAACCTCCCTTTAAAAATATCAGGGAGATTCCCTTGCTTACATTATCCCAGAAGGTGGCCTTCTTGGTTGCCATTACTTCTGCACGCAGGGTGTCAGAATTGGCTGCATTATCATGCCATTCCCCATATCTAGTGGTTCATAGGGATAAGGTAGTTCTTCATCAGAAGCCATCCTTTCTTCCTAAGGTGGTTTCAGACTTTCATCTGAATGAAGATATTGTGCTACCTTCCTTGTGTCCTAAGCCCAATCATCCTCGGGAATGTGCGTTGCATTCCTTGGATGTAGTTCGGGCAATCAGGGTATACCTGAAGACTACGGAATCGTTCCGTAAAACGGATTCACTTTTTGTGATCACGGATGGCCCCAGAAAGGGGTTGCCTGCATCTGCCGCGACTATCTCCAAATGGATTAGACAGACGGTGGTACAGGCTTATTCTATTAAGGGTCGGAATCCTCCGTTCCCTGTTAAGGCGCACTCCACTCGAGCGCTCAGTACTTCCTGGGCCTACCGCCATCAGGCGTCAGTGGTCCAGGTTTGCAAGGCGGCTACCTGGTCGTCTGTGCATACCTTTACAAAATTTTATAAGGTTGATGTGATGGCATCGTCAGATGCCTCTTTTGGCCGCAAGGTTTTGCAGGCCGCAATTTGAGGAGACCGGTGGTCTACCTCGAGGGTTTTTTCCGTTGGAATTTCAGTTGAGTCTCATCTTTTGATTAATGAGCCTTTAAAACTTCTAGTTGGCACCGGTTGGGCCTTCTAGATTGGATTTTGATTTCCATTTTCCCACCCCTCATTTGTGGCACTGCTTTGGGACGTCCCGAGTTGATATTAATCAAGGAGGACTACGTCTGTCAATGAGCGACAGAGAAAAATGGATTTTTGTAAGATCTTACCGTAAAATCCTTTTCTCTTAAGCTCATTGACAGACGTAGTACCTGCCCCTCTGTTTTTGAGTTGGGTTGGGTTAAATTCTCTGACACTGCTTTGTGACATAACTGATATCCTGTAGCAGGAAGTGAGAGGATATACCCTCTGGGACTGCCCCTAAGGTGTGGCCAGAACGTTTTCTTTCCTGTCTAGTCCTACTCCTGTAGAGGGCAGTATAACCCGAGTTGATATTAATCAAGGAGGACTACGTCTGTCAATGAGCTTTGAGGATTTTACGGTAAGATCTTACAAAAATCCATTTTTTATGGTAAAGAAACTATTGGGGACATTCAATAAAGCTGCAACACTTTTGGTTCTGACAGCGATTCGTGTGCCAAATTTATGTAGTTCCCATTTGCTCCACTACTTCATTGTGGCACAACACCTGTGCCAAATTCAAAATAAAATACAGACAGTTTGTATATTACAAAATTGGAGCTAGTTAAGATCAACTTTCTTTTGGCATACAAAGACAGATGATTATTATTACTACATTGGAACATCTATGTTTGTCTGGTCCTCCTCCAAATCCAGTGGTTTTGTTAGCCTTGGAATCAGAGAAGGCTTTTGACAATGTTAAATTTGTTGGCTCAAAAGGTGATGTGGTTTTACTGGACGATTTCTAGATTTAATATCTACACTTTTTTTCTGCCCAAAAGCTCAAATTTACATGGCTCTTTCATTCATTACAAAATGGGAATTGTCATGGATGCCCCTTTCACCATTACTGTTAAACAAATCTATTGAACCCCTTACTAGGTCCCTATCTTCCTCTGGTCTGAATATGAGTCCCTGTGAATTTAAAGCTACTGCATTTGCAGATGATATAATAATGCTTTCTCTTACATCCTCTGACAGTCGCTGCCCACTCATACAGTCTTCACTACTGGGTATTGATCTTATCCACAGGAGTAAGCTAGGCAGAAGATTTTGTTAGAAACATTCACAAAAACTTTGCATAGACACACCTACAGGGGGCTGTCCCTCTGGTCCAATACCTCCCTGCTAGCAGCATTCCCAATTCAGTTTGTCTTTTGCCTATTTTGGTGTAGGCAGGCTTCCCTTGGCTGGGGCTGCAGTCTCAGCCTTTTCTTCTTCTTCTTAATTTTTATTTCTGCAAAAGTGATTTTTCTTTACACTTATAGCTTTTTATTTTGTTTCTGCGCTTAGTTGGTCGGACTTCAGAAGACTACAGTGTTTGCGGAGCTGGGAATCGCACTGGTTGTCCTAGAGCCTTACGGAATCCCAGCCTGCCATCGAGCGTTAGCAGGCTAGTCGTACGCCCAGGCCTCGCAAACGACCTGTCCCTGTCCTCGGGGACAAAGCCTGCGAAGTGGCTACTTAGCCTGGGATACCGCTTAGGCACCACAATTTTGTGGTGCCTAAGCGGTTTCAATACCGTTATCCCTTTGTGTCTCCGGTGGGTTCGCGCTGGACTGTGGCCCCTAAGGTGGACCACACTGTTTCCAGGTTAAATAAAGCCACTTTGATGCCCGCGGAGGGTTCTCCGCTGTTTTGGGGACCCGGCATATAGGCGGGTGGAGTCTCTTACCCGCCACTCCTATCTGGTGGCGGGTTCCTTGATGAAACCCGTGTTCGCCTCAGTAATGGTCTCTCAGGCTGTGGTGGAGTGGACTAAGGGGCTAAGACGCACCCTTGTAGCTGATTCCGCCCCTCCTACTCTGGAGATGGTGGACCAAATTATTCAGGCTGTTTTATACCTGTGTGGCACGGCTTTGGATGAGGCCCCTTTAGTCTCACGCCTATCTGCAGTCACAGTGACGATCCGTCGCATCGTGTGGTTTAAAAGCTGGTCGGCTGACCAGTCTTCCAAGAAGACGGTATCTGACATCCCTTATGCAGGGAATCGTCTTTTTGGGGACTCCCTGGACGAATTGGTAAAGGGGGTCACTGGGTGTAAAAGCATGCTGCTGCCCCAGGTGACCAGGGGCAAGTCTTTCAGCGGTAAGCGGGGCCTTTCCTTTAAACCTAACCAGGGGTCCTTTCGTGCCTTCAAGGCACAAGACAAGGGCAAATCCTTCAAGGCCTCTGGTGGCCAGAAGAAGGCTTGGGCGGGCAAGTCAAAAGCCGCCCACACTGGCACGGCGGCCCAGTCCGCCTCGACCTGAAGGGGTGCCCTCACCCGCTTCAGGGGTGGGGGGACGTCTGCACTATTTTCCCGAACCTTGGCTGGACAAGATTCAGGACAGATGGGTTCAGGAACTCATTCGGTCAAGGTACAAGATCGAATTTCGATCACGCCCAGCA
This sequence comes from Pelophylax lessonae, assembly GCF_965119305.1. Lineage (NCBI taxonomy): Eukaryota > Metazoa > Chordata > Amphibia > Anura > Ranidae > Pelophylax > Pelophylax lessonae. Next base: position 72,136,684 of record NC_138771.1, on the reverse strand, counting down.
GACAGATTCTTCCCCTCCAATCTTCATTTGACCCCAGATCGTTTCCAAGATCTCCCAACGGGCGGTTCAGGATCTCCTCGCCCAGGGGGTGATTGTCCCGGTGCCACATCGGGACAAGTTTCGGGGTTTCTACTCTAATCTGTTCACGGTGCCCAGAAAGGAGGGCAAGGTGCGTCCAATTCTGGACCTAAAGTTTCTGAACCGCTTCGTGCGGGTTCAAAAGTTCTGCATGGAATCCCTCAGATCGGTGGTGGCCTCCCTGAGTCCAGGAGATTTCCTGGCTTCCATCGACCTCAAGGATGCGTATTTACACATCCCCATCTACGAAGGTCATCAGAGGTACCTCCGATTCGCAATCGCGGAGGAGCACTATCAGTTTGTGGCGTTACCTTTCAGTCTCACTTCGGCTCCAAGGGTGTTTAGCAAAGTGTTGGCTCCTGTCCTGGCCCTGTTGCGGGCGCAGAGGATTGCAATCCTTGGGTATCTGGACAATCTCTTGTTAAGGTCAAGTTCTAGTGCCACTCTGTTGCACGACCCCTGTCAACCACGGTTCGGATGCTCCAAGAGTTCGGATGGACCATCAATTTTCAGAAGTCGACATTGTCTCCTTCTGTTCGCCTCCCTTACCTGGGGATGGTTTTGGACTCCGCCCAGGCGAAGGTCTTCCTACCAGAGGACAAACTCCGGACTCTGCAGAACGAGGTCAGGTCCCTCAGGGACAACGAGTCCTCTTTGCTCAGGACCTGCATGCGGTCCCTGGGATTGATGTTGTCAGCTTTCGAGGCGATACCATTTGCACAGTTCCACAAACGATCTCTGCAAGTGGAGATTCTGGCCAGGTGGGACAGATGTCCTCATTCCTTGGAAAGGAGGATTTCTTTGAGCCACCAAGTCAGAGAGGATCTTCTGTGGTGGCTCCAGTTTCCGGCTCTGACGGAAGGGAAATCCTTCCGGCCGTTGTTATGGACGGTGGTCACCACGGACGCCAGCCTGTCGGGCTGGGGTGGCGTTCTGGTCAATTTGTCTGCCCAGGGCACTTGGTTGGAGGAGGAATCCTCCCTACCGATAAATGTCTTGGAACTGCGAGCGATCAGACTATGTTTGCTCCGTTGGTCGAATCATCTTCGGGGCCGCCCTGTGCGTGTGCAGACGGACAACACAACTGCGGTGGCTTACATAAATCACCAAGGGGGGAGTTAACTCCTTTTCCTTAATAAAAAAAAAAAAATCACCAAGGGGGCACCAGGAGTGCCCGGGCGGCAAAGGAAGTGGCCGAGATTCTGTCCTGGGCCGAGACGCGGGTCTCTGCGATTTCGGCAGTTCACATTCCAGGTGTGGAGAACTGGCAGGCCGGCTATCTGAGCCGTCAGACCCTGGACCAGGGGGAATGGTCCCTACACCCGAAGGGGGTTTCAGATGCTGTGTGCGCGATGGGGATCCCCGGACGTGGATCTGTTCGCTTCTCGTCTAAACAACAAGGTGGGAAGGTTCGTGGCAAGAACACGCGACCCTCTGGCACTGGCAGACGCCTCGGACGCGTTGGTAGTGCCTTGGAATCGGTATCGCCTTATTTATGCCTTCCCCCCGATTCAGTTGTTGTCCAGGTTCCTTCGCAGGTTGGTCTCGGAGCTGAGGTTGGTGATTCTAGTGGCCCCGGACTGGCCGCGCCAGTCTTGGTACGCGGACATCATGCAAATGGTCGTCAAGACTCCCTGGCGGCTCCCGTTACGAGACGATCTGCTGTCTCAGGGGCCGATCTTCCATCCTGCTTTACAGTCGCTGGCTTTAACGTGGCTGTTGAAAGCCAGGTCTTGAGAGATCGGGGTCTCTCGTTGGCGGTCATTCCTACCCTACTCAAGGCTAGGAAGGCCTCGTCCAGTAAGATTTATTATCGTACCCAGAAGGCTTATTTCGCCTGGTGTGAATCGCAGGGTTTCCATCCTCGCTCCTTTTCGGTGGCGAGGGTGTTAGCCTTCCTGCAATCTGGTGTGGACCTGCGTCTTGCGCTGACCACTATTGAGGGTCAGTTTCTGCGCTGGCAATTCTTTTCCAGCGCCCTTTGGCGTCAAATTCCTTGATCCGCACCTTTATTAAAGGGTTGAGTTATCTGGCTCACCCTAGGAGGGCGCCCTTTCCTCCTTGGGACCTGAATTTGGTTCTGTCTGTTTTGCAACGACCTTCATTTGAGAACATCAGGGAAATTCCTCTGCTTGCGCTGTCACGGAAAGTTGCCTTTCTGGTGGCGATCACATCTGCTTGCAGAGTGTCGGAGTTGGCTTCCCTGTCTTGCCGCTCCCCCTACCTCACCAATCTTTCCTTCCAAAGGTGGTGTCCGATTTTCATCTTAACGAGGACATTGTCTTGCCTTCGCTGTGTGCGAATCCTAAGCATCCTAAGGAGTTTGCTTTGTTCGAGCGATCAGGGTGTACCTGATGTCTACTGAATCCTTCAGAAAGTCGGATTCTCTTTTTGTCCTTCCTGAGGGACCTTCGAAGGGTATGGCTGCGTCTGCGGCAACCATTTCTAAATATATCAGACAGACGATTGTACAGGCTTATTCGCTTAGGGAACGGGTTCTGCCCTTCCCTGTCACGGTGCACTCTATCAGAGCGGTGAGTGCGTCTTGGGCCTTCCGCCATCAGGCGTCGGTGTCCCAGGTGTGCAAAGCGGCGACCTGGTCATCCGTGCACACCTTTACAAAATTTTACAAACTTGATGTTTTGGCATCGGCAGATGCCTCCTTTGGCCGCAAAGTTCTGAGTGCGGCAGTTCCTTAGGGGAGACATGGCGTGTTTTCGCCTGTCCCCTCCTGTTGGGGTTTTTTACTCCTTGGTTATTTTGCTTTCCTGGGTTTGTTCGCTCCTGTTGAGCTTTCCTGTTACCCAGTGTTTTACCTTTCTGGTTCAGATAAGGTTCTTTTCTCTGACCCGGGTGCTGCGTTGCCTTTTAGACGGTTCCGTTTCCCACCCCTCACATCTACACTACTTTGGGACATCCCAGTAGTGAAGAATGTATGAGTGGGTGGCGACTGTCAGAGGACGTAAGAGAAAATAGAATTTTTGTAAGAACTTACCGTAAAATTATTTTCTCGGAGGCCTCTGACAGTCGCTGCCCCCACCCCTCTTTTGGGGTTCATGGACTATCTACTGCTGGCTACCAAACTGAATTGGAAATGCTGCTAGCAGGGGGGTATTGGAACAGAGGGACAGCCCCCTGTAGGTGTGTAATGCAAATTTTTTGTGAATGTTTCTAACAAAATCTTCTGCCTAGCTTACTCCTGTGGATAAGACCAATACCCAGTAGTGAAGACTGTATGAGTGGGCGGCGACTGTCGGAGGACTCAAAGAAAATAATTTTAAGGTAAGTTCTTACAAAAATTCTATTTTTTTCAGAGTCTAAAGTCCATCTATGTAACTGAATTATGCATCATCTTACTAAGTACATCAACTTTTCAGGTCTGAAAAAAAAATTAGTCAAGAGACGATCGCTCCACGCGTCACTGCTCCCAAGTGACCTGCTCACTTCATTGTCTTGTGAGACAGACGGGTGGCAAAGCCCAAGAGCCCGCTCTTCTATATGAACAAACGAGCCACACATCCATGACATCCTTTAGATCCGACATGATTTATGAGGCAGACAGGGCTGCCCCTCTAGCACGTTACTCTCATACAGGGCTTGATTGATTAAAGTGGGACTTAATTGTATCTGAGTACCACAAACCGAAATCGCTGTCTAATTCATTTTTAATACAGTATTCTAAGAAAACTTGCTTATCCATCCATGTTTTCCTAATTTATTTTGTTGAGAAATCACTTTGAAAAAAACCCCACAGCACTTCTAGCTGCTGCCATCTTGAGTAAGGTCAGATGATTCATGTAGCATTTACTTTCTAGAATCCATCTGCCATTACTGTGATAGCGCTAGGGATGGCCCGATTATTGTCTTGCCGATTTATTTTTGTGACGTCATTCTGCCTTCTTAGGTCGCCTCCCTCGCCTTGGGCAGCCTCGTCTGGAGTCGGGACTAATCTCGCGGGAGTGTATCACAGTCATTCACTCACCCACAAACACAGGCCCAGTGCCAGCGAGCCAGCCAGCCACCCACAGGCCCTGTACCTGCCAGCCTCAGGCACTGTACCAGCCAGCCAGAGGGCACTGTACCAGTCAGCCAGCCACCCAAAGGCACTGTACCAGCCAGCCACCCACAGGTGCTGTACCAGTCAGTCACCCACAGCCCCTATGCCAGCCACCCACTCACCACAGGGTGCTAGCCAGTCAGCCACCCACCACAGAGTCCCAGATAGCAATCTACCCACAGACAGGGTGCCAGATAGCCATCTACCCACAGACAGGGTGACAGACAGCCAGCCACCCACAAACAGGGTGCCAGACAGCCACAGGCACTGTACCAGCCAGCCACCCACAGGCCCTGTACCAGCCAGCCACCCACCTACCATGGGGTGCAAGCTACCCACCTACCACAGGGTGCCAGACAGCCAGCCACCCACCACAGGGTGCCAGGCAGCCAGCCACCCACCACAGGGTGCTAGACAGCCAGCCACCCACCCCAGGGTGCCAGCCAGCCACCACAGGATGCCAGCAAGCCAACCTTTTAAGCTTTAAACAAAAATTAACATGTTCAGTTCTAGATTTGTGTCAAAAATATTGTCTTTATTTTTCAAAACTTTAAATGTACAAAATATCGGCCGATACCAATACGTTGTGACCAAAAAATCGGTATCGGCCCTGAAAAAACCATATCAGTCTGTCCCTAGATAGCGCCCTAGAAAATCTTGTGTGTGTGTGTGTGTGTGTCATACAATATACATGGGCTACAAGTACACTTTAGCAAGGTCAGGCATGCAGGCAGGAGAGCATACTTGGCTGAGAAATCCCCCTCTCCAGATGAAAAAAAAAGAAAAAAAAAGTTTATGAAGACTCCTGCATTTATGACATCATTTTGGTCTAGGCCAGAAACCAGGAAGCAGCTAAAGAAATGTAAAAAAAAAAATAAAATAAGTTTAAATCAACTGAATATGTTTGAAGACTCTCTCATAAAGGTTTTGCGATATTGTTGTTCAAAGCTTTAAGGCTTATGGGTGTATCATGGATGGACCTGGAGGCCTATCCCTTTTCTCTTTCGTTCATTGACGGACACAGCTCCATATCTTCTTTGACTCTGGGTTATGCTGCTCTCCATAGGAGCAGGACTAGGTGGAAACAAACCTACGCCCCTATTGCAATCCTAGGGGGGGGGGTATACTTCTCACTTCCTGCTATAGGACTTCAGATTTTTCTGCCTTTTGAAGATATTCGTGAATCTTCTCTGCTTACTCTGTCACAGGAGGTAGCTTTTTTGGTGGCTATTACTTCTACATGCAGGCTGTCGGTCACCTTACCTGGTGGTTCACATGGACAAAGTGGTGCTACGTCCCTGTCAGTCATTCCTTCCTAAGGTCGTCTCAGGTTTGAATGAAAACATTGTGTTGCCTTCTTGTGCCCTAAGCTGAAACACCCTAAAGAAATTGCTTTACATCCCCTGGAGGTGGTTTGGGCAATCAGGGTGTACCTGGCGGCGACTGATTTGATTCGGACATCTGATTTCTTGTTTGTCCTTACGGATGGATCTCGTAAGGGGCAGGCCGCATCGGCTGCGACCATTTCCGGATGGATCAGGCAGACAGTGATGCAGGCCTATTCCATTAAGGGTCACGATCCTCCTTTCCCTGTTAAGGCACATTTTACAAGAGCGTTCAGTGCCTCCTAGGCCTTCTGTCATCAGGCGCCAGTGGTTCAGGTGTGCAAGACAGCCACATGGTCGTCTGTGCATACATTCAACCAAGTTTTAAAATGTACTAGCATCTGCAGATGCTGCGTTCGGCAGCAAGATTTTGCAGGCCGGTGTTGCAGAGGCTCCTGCCTCTTGAGGGTGTGTTCTTTCTGGGTGGTGAGCTCTAGTTGTTTCTGGTAGAGCTCCTGGTTTACCTGGTTGGCTATGTTTAGCCCTTTATGGGTGCATTGCTGTGTATTTCCCACCCCTCATGTTGACACTGCTTTGGGACGTCCCCAGAGTCAAAGAAGATATGAAGCTGTGTCTGTCAATGAATGAAAGTGAAAACTGGATTTTTGTCTTACCGTAAAATCCTTTTCTCTGATGTTCATTGACGGACACGGCACCCACCCCTCTATTGAGTTGGGTTATATATTCTTCTGACACTGTCTGTTACAAACTGAAGTCTTGTAGCAGGAATTGGGAAGTATACCACCTAGGACAGCCCTAGGGGCATAGTCAAGTTTTGTTTCCACCTAGTCCTACTCCTATGGAGAGCAGCATAACCCATAGACAAAGAAAATGTGGAGCTGTGTCCATCAATGAACATCAGGGAAAAGGATTTTACGGTAAGACAAAAATCCAGTTTTTCCACCTATGGAAGCCTTGTGGGTTTCTTCTGTGTATCCACCTCTTTAATGTTTAGTTTTGTGCTTATATCAGTCACCAAGGCCGATTTGCCCTATTAATGATGCCCCGATTACGCTTCCAACTCTCTCACCCCCCTACGACCCCCCTTCTGTTACTTATGTACTGAAATTGTTGAACGATTCGAGCATGGCAATTGTGTCTCCCCTACCCCCAGCTCAGTGGTCTTTTACAGCCTGTGCCCTCCATCTGCTCACACACCCCCCTCTACCCCGCCTGTGGCGGACATACCTTCTTTAGGTCAAATGGGGTGCATGGGCCTGGTGGGGTTGCCTGCCAGGACCCCTTCCCCCTGGGAGCCGTGTAGCACTGCACTGGGCCACCATTTTCTTGTAGCCTTATGTGCTACAGATCGGCGGCCATGTTTGTGTAGCCTCGTTGGCCATTTTCCCATGGTTTCCCATTGCAAATAGCGGCGGCCATGTTTTTCAGATGAGCGGTGATACATCGGTGGGAAGTCTCCTCGGCCTCTAGTGTCTGAAATAGCAATGTTCCTATCCCTGATCACGGCGTGGGTGCAGATAGCTTTTCTGTGAACTTACCTGTGGTGGTGAGTGCCTGGTGGGGTTGTCTCTCCCTTGCTGATAAACAGCGGTAGTGCTGTGCTGGGCCTTGTGGTACTAAAAGTGCGGTGGGGTGTCCCTTGCAGTGTTTTTACACTTTGTTGTGCAGATTCCTCTTCTCCATTCATGGAGTCTCTGAAGCATGTCTCACCACCTGGTCCCCTCTCAGAGGCTATTGGGCCCTCTGGGGCCCACAACTGGCTGCACTGACGGCGGCCCTGGAGTGCCTAGTGTCCAAAGTGGATTTGGTCCTGGTCAAACGGGCTACCAAGCGTCCTCCGCCTTCACCTGCTTCCTCTGTCTCATCAGATCCAGGGTCTGATTCAGCCGCCATGGATGCTAGTTACTCTTCGGGGTCTGCGTCCACGCACCCTGCGTGCTCAGATAGTGCGGATGATTCCTCTGTTCCTCTAGCCGCACATTAAAAGGCGCTAGTGGATGCACTGATTGTATTGGTGCGGGAAACCTTACATATGGAAGATGTGACTAACGCAGCATCAGAGACGTGGGTCACCTTTGGCACCCACAGGTCCTCCAAAGTCATGAGGATGTTCCCCTTTCCCGCCTTCGATATTGTCTCAAAACAGTGGGGGTCCCCAAAACGCACCTTTGCAATCCCTAAGCGTTTTTCAATGTGGTACCGTTATGAGGAGGCCCTCCTTAAAAAATTCTGAGTTTGTGGAGCTAGTGGATCAGTTGATCCAAGGGCTACAGTTTGTGACGCCTCGTTGGATGCCGCTCCCCTGCTTGCTAGACTGTCTGTCTCAGCAGTGGTCCTGCAGCACATTATCTGGCTGAAGTGCTGGTCTACAGACCAGGCTTCTAAGAAGGCCTTGTCTGATTCTCCATTTGTGGGCGATCACCTGTTTGGAGTTTCCTTGGATGAAATCATCAAAGGCCTTATGGGGGAAAAAGTACTCTACTCTTCTTCCTCAGGCTTCTAAAGGTAAGGAGTTCCGTCGCAGACGGGGTCCTTCCTTTTCTGCTCACAAGCGGCCTTTTTAGTCCCTCTGGATCTCAAGACAATGGATCTAAAATCTTCCGGGCCTCCAATGGGGGTTCCAAGAAGTCTTGGCCGGGCAAACCAAGAGTGGAGTCTGCCAGGACTGCGGAAAAAAACGACTCTGCATGAAGGGGGCCCTCATCTGTATCTGTGGTGGGGGGAATGTCTTCGCTGGCTTCCTTTCTGAATTAGGACAATTGGGTCCACAAAGTAATTTGATCCGGCTACAAGATTGAGTTTCGATTATATCCGCCGGAAAAGTTCTTCCCTTCCAACCTGCACTTATCCCCAGGTCGCTTACAGGATCTCTATGGGACAGTGCAAGACTTTTTACTTCAAGGAGTGATTGTTCCGGTTCCGATGTCGGAATGTTTTCGAGTTTTCTATATAAACCTGTTTACAGTTCCCAGGAAGGAGGGCAAGGTGCGTCCAGTCAATTCTGGCCCTTAAGGCACTAAACTGCTTTGTGCAGGTACGGAAGTTCCGAATTAAATCCATTTACACGGTGGTGGCGTCCCTACGTCAGTGATTTTCTCGCATCCATCGACATTTAGGACACCTACCTTCATATCCCCATTTGTATAACCAATTAGCGCTTCCTCCACTTTGCCGTGGGTGAGGCGCATTATCAGTTTGTGGTGTTACCCTTTGATCTCGCCCCTGCTCCTCAGGTCTTCACAAAAGTGTTGGCCCCGGTTCTAGCAATACTGCGTCAGTGGGGGATCGCAATCTTGGGGTACCTGGACGAAGTCTTCGACGGCTCTGTTTGCCTACTTGGAGATCACTCGGAAAACGCTAAGGGAGTTCAGTTGGGTTCTGAATCTTCAGAAGTCTGCTCTGGTCCCGTCCACGAGCCTGGAATATTTGGGACTGACCTTGGACTTGGCCTTGACTAGAGTGTTTCTCCCTCTGTCAAAACTTCAGAAGCTGCAGGAGGCGATTTGGCTTCTGCTGTCCAGCAGACGGTCATCTCTTCGGACTTGCATACGGGTGCTGGGCCTGATGGTGTCTACCTTTTGAGGCGGTTCCGTTTGCACAGTTCCACATGAGATCTCTGCAAAAGGCGATTCTGGTGAAATGGAAAAAGGATCCTCAGTCTCTGGACAATCTGATCCTGTTGAGTTGAGTCGAGTTGAGTTAGGGAAAATCTAGGTGGAGAGGCGTCCTTGGCACAGAGTGTGCTCAGGGGGTTTGGACTCTAGAACAGTCCAGACTACCAATCAATGTATTGGAGCTCCGAGCGATCAGGCTTTGTCTGGATCATTGGACAAATCGTCTCCAGGGGTGTCCGGTATGGACTCAATCAGACAATGCCATGGCCGTGGCCAATGTCAATCACCAAGGGGGCACAAGAAGTGTCCTGGAGGCTCGGGAAGTAGCCAGCATTCTAAGGTGGGTACAACGGTTAGTTCCAGCCATCTCTGCTGTGCACATCCCAGGAGTGGAAAATTGATAGGCGGACTATCTCAATCAATAGGCGTTAGACGAAGGAGAATGATCACTTCGTCTGGAGGTGTTCCGTCAGTTGTGTCTCCAGTGGGGAACTCCCGAGGTGGATCTGTTGGCCTCTTGCCTCAACAGGAAAGTAAAGAGGTTTGTGGCACGGTTTTGGGATCCTCTAGCCGATGCCACAGACGCCTTAGTGGCTCCCTGGAGTCATTATCGTCTGATATACGCCTTTCTTCCTCTCAAACTTCTGTCAAGACTCCTGCACAGGATCGAGGCAGAAGGGATTCCGGTCATTCTTGTGGCTCCGGATTGGCCTTGCCAGTCTTGGTACGCCGATCTTGTACAGCTAGTCACCGATGATCCTTGGAGACTCCCTCTCAGGGAAGATCTGTTGTCTCAAGGACCAATTCTCCATCCTGCTTTACAGTCCCTGGCTTTGACGGCTTGGCTTTTAAAAGCCAGGTGCTGAAGGATAGAGGGTTGTCTGAATCGGGGATTCCTACGCTTTTAAAAGCTAGAAATTCCTACTTCCAGGATGATTTCCCATCATGCTTGTAAGATGTACATAGCGCTATGGGAGTCTCTTGGGGTTCTCCCTCGCTCCTTTTTGGTGATTTGGATATTGGCCTTCCTCCAGTGAGGGGTTGAGCAGCGTTTGGCCTCGAGTACCATCAAGGGCCAGGTTTCAGCCTTGGCGATTTTCTTTCAATGTTCGTTGGCCAAACACTCCTTGGTGGGTACCTTCCTCCAGGGGGTGAGACACTTGGCTTCCCCCGGTGCGGTCGCCATTCCCGCCGTGGGACCTCAATTTAGTGTTGTCAGTTCTTCAGAAACCTCCCTTTGAGTATATTCTGGAGATTCCCCTGCTTATGTTGTCCCAGAAGGTGGCCTTTTTTGTGACTATTACTCCCAGGGTGTCTGAGCTGGCGGTGCTGTGTTGTTGTTCACCTTATTTAGTGGTTCACAAGGATAAGGTGGTTCTTCAACCATGTCCGTTGTTCCTTCCAAAGGTCGTCTCCAAATTTCATCTCAATGAGGACATTGTGTCACCCTCCATGTATCCTAAGCCTAAGCATCCTAAGGAAGTTGCCTTGCATTCCCTGGATGTGGTTCGGGCTATCGGGGTGTACCTGGCAGCTACAGGGTCATTTAGGAAGTCAGACTCACTTTTTGTCCTCACAGATGGACCTCGCAAGGGCCTGGCTGCTTCTGCTGCGAGCATTTCCAGATGGTTCAGAAGACTGGGGTTCAGGCTTATTCTATTAAGGGTCAGGTTCCTCCTTTCCCTGTCATGGCACACTCTATGGTGCTTAGTGCCTCCTGGGCCTTTCATCATCAGGCGTCAGTGATACAAGTTTGCAAGGCGGCCACTTGGTTGTCTGTACACACATTCACAAAGTTTTATAAAGTGGATGTCTTGGCATCTGCAGATGCTTTTTTTGGCCGCAGTTTTGTAGGCTTTTTTTCAGGTAAGCTCCTGCTGTTCTCAGTTGAGCTCAATGTTACCTGGTTGGCTATGATTAGCCTTGGGAAAGTTTGTTTTCTGCTGTTCCCACCCCTCATGTTTGTCACTGCTTTGAGACGTCCCTACGGTCATGAAGATGAAGAGCTGTGTTCGTCAATGAGAGAGAAAATGGGATTTTTGACTTAAATCCATTTCTCTGATGTTCGTTGGCAGACACAGCACCCTCCCCTCTTTTGAAGTTGGGTTTTTTCTTCTGACACTGCTTGTTACATAACCGAATACCTATAGTAGGAAGTGGGAGTATACCCTCAGGGATTGCCCCATAGGCATGCTCAAGATTTTCTCTGCCTAGTGTCATACTCCTGTAGAGGGGCAGTATAACCCTACAGTCGTGAAGATGAAGAGCTGTGTCCATCAATGAACATCAGAGAAATGGATTTTACGTTAAGTCAAAAATCAAATTGTACATTATACTCTCTAGTTGGCTGGGCAACATACTCTAGTTCTGATTTCAAATATATACTCAAATGGGCCATGTTGACACAGAAAATACCAAAGCAAACAGAAGTGAGCATACCACTTTGTTACTACTAGAGTTGGGTTTTTGGAATTTGAGTCTTGACAAGAAATGCAATTTAAATGTATACATTGGGCTAACTAAACCTTCAGCATTCTTCTTCTGTCTCCTCCTCTCTATTGGCTGGTCTCTTTCTGGAAATGTAGTTCACCTGATCCGATTCTTGTCCACCTAATGTGGTCTTGTCTGCATATTCACCAATTCCAGCTTTACAATACATAAACCATGTAACCAGCTACTCCAGAATTTTCCATATGGTTTTTCGCTTGTCCCATAATGCATTTCCTGGGGAAAAAAAATGTCCCCTGTTGAGATTGGAACACTATTGTTTGCTGAATATTAAAGAAAAAAACGAAAAAAAAAAACTGTAATTGTTACTCCTACAGGCCTTAGTAGATTTCAGAAAATATACTATCCTGCATTTTGCTGACTTTAATTTTTGGGGTGTCTTTGAGTTCAGCCCTCTGTAAGTGGATAATTTTCATTTCCATCAAAGACACCCCAAAAATCAAAGTGAAAAATTATGCAGCAGGCTAGTTTATTTTGCTTAAATTTAAAAGCAGCAACTCAAAATGGTAGTCAGTAGTTTGTATGGCCCCCACGTGCTTGTATGCATGCCTGGCAATGTCGGGGCATGCTCCTAATGAGACGATGGATGGTGTCCTGTGGTGTTTCCTCCCAGAACTGAACCAGGGCATCACTAAGCTCCTGAGCAGACTGAGGTGCAACCTGGCGGTGTCGGGGGGGACCGAAACATAATGTACCAGAGATGTTCTATTGGATTTTGGTCAGGTGAGTATGGGGGCCAGTCAATGGTATCAATTCCTTCATCCCCTGGGAACTGACTGCATACTCTCGCCACATGAAGCCAGGCATTGTCCTGCACCAGGAGGAACCCAGGTCCCACTGCACTAGCGTAGGGTCTAACAATTGGTCCAAGGAGTTCACCCCAATACTTTGACAGTCAGGGTGCCATTGTGTAACCTGTAGAGGCCTGTGCGTCCCTCCATGGATATGCCTCCCCATACCTTCACTGGCCCACCACCAAACCGGTCGTGCTGAACAATGTTTCAGGCAGCTTAACGTTCTCCACAACTTCTCCAGACCCTTTCGCGTTTGTCACATGGGCTCAGGCTGAACCTGCTCTCATCTGTGAAAAGCACAGCACGTCAGTGGCGGACCTACCAATTCTGGTGTTAAATGGCAAATGCCAATCAAGCTCCACGGTGGCAGGCAGTGAGCACAGGGCCAACTAGAGGAGGTCGGGCCCTCATGAAGACTGTTTCTGATTGTTTGGTCAGAGACATTCACACCAGTGGCCTGCTGGAGGTCATTTTGTTGGAGTCTGGCAGTGCTCATCCTTGCACAAAGGAACAGATACCGGTCCTGTTGATGGGTTAAGGACCTTCTATAGGCCTGTCCAGCTCCCCTAGAGTAACTGCATGTCTCCTGAAATCTCCTCCATGCTCTTGAGACTGTGCTGGGAGACACCGCAAACCTGGCAATGGCATGTATTGATGTGCCATCCTGCAACCTCTATAGGGTCCAGGTATCGCCTCATGCTACCAGTAGTGACACTGACCCTAACCAAGTGCAAAATTAGTGAAAAACAGTCAGAAAAGATCAGTAGGGAAAAAATGTCAGTAAGCCTGCACCTGTAAAACCATTCCTGTTTTGGAGGTTGTCTCATTGTTGCCCATCTAGTGCACCTGTTAATTTAATTAACACTAAATCAGCTGAAACTGAATAACAACCCCCTCTGCTACTTAACTGACCAGATCAATATCCTAGGAGTTTAATTGACTTGATGGCTATACTCTGATTAAAAAGTGTTCCTTTAGTTTTTTTTGAGCAGTATTTATCGGACTCTGCTTAGTTGATCCAATCTGATCTAATTATCATAGAACATATGAGGGATGATTACTACTTTAAATAAACCCTTAAGTAAAAGTAAATTATCACTGCAGATTAATCTAGGTCGTACATAATGCATTCTTATCAATGGTCTGTTACTTTGTATTTCTAGGAGTCTAAAGATCAGCAGTGGAAAAGAGCGATGGATTATTTAAGTGCTGTGTCGGAGCTAAACTACATGACACAAATTGTGATCATGCTTTACGAGGATAACAATAAGGTGAGTTCATAACAGAACATGATAAAGCTGTCAAAAGCATTCTTGGTGTTGCTGTTATGGGGCAAATCCTATAGCTCTTGAGTAATGAAGCTTGCTGGCTGTGGCATTCTTGGTTCAGCTGTTGCCACCCAAGTTCCTCCTTTGCTTTATGTAGATAATTTGCATGCAATTGCTCAGATGAAACTTGAACCAAATACCGACCCTTGACGCAGCCAGGGTGCATCCAGGGTCAGCATTTCTTGCAAGTTTTGGCTGTACCCTAACTGGCTGCAGGTAATCGGCCAGTTTGTTTGCAGCCCTCCGTGTTTTTATTCAGCCCACATGTGTACACAGCTTATCGCAATAGGAGTATAAGGTATACCATGTTAGTATGCCCACATCCCACTAATGTATATAACAGAATGTGTGTTGTAGCAAAGGGACTGTAAAAGGGCTTACATGTAGTGAACAAGCCCAGCTTTAAACCCTGTACACACGAGCCAAAAATAGATAAAAAACAGATAGCCAATGGCTGCCAGCGCTGATCATTGTGTTCCAAAAGGGGGGGGGGGTCCCCCTGTCAAAACACAAAAGGACAGTGAGGGAGATCACCTCAATAACATCGCTTGTGCTACTACCCTGATCTCTCAGTTTTTCTTTCGTTCAGCTTGCTGGGTTGAATGTAAAAAACTTCTAGTGTGTACCAGGGCTTAAAGTGTTTATAGATCTTGTGTTTCTTACCAAAGGGAGGATTGCTAGTGTGATATTGGCTCTAATGTGTCACATAGCTGTTCCTTGAGATGGTGATCATTATTTCGTGTACATGGTGGAGAAGAGATCAGGAATCCACAGGCAAACGCGCTGGATCCCATTTCTGACCAAGCAGATATAGATACATATTTTTCTCTTTTGTTCATTGACAGACACAGCTCTCTATTACTCAGAACCATAGGGTTATATTATACAGGAGTAGGACACTAGGCAGAAAAAATTGGCTTCACCTATGGACAGTTCTTGGTGGTATACATCCCCCTCTCTGCTATAGGCCATCAGTTTTTTTTTTCTGCCTAGTCAGGAGTAAGCACCTAGTTCCCTGCCGGAATCTCTGGTCCAGGCATTTTTTTTTCCTTTTACATGGCATTTTTTCTCTTTTTTTTTTCTCCTGTGAGATCTACAATCAACTCCCGGACTGGGCAACGGACTGGATATCTAGATCTAGTGGTCCCCCCAGTCCGGCCAGCGAGCGCACGCAGAGAAGAGCTATGCGCTAGGTGGGCCATGACATAGCCCCACTGAACCGGGGCTGGCCTGCGAGTTAAACGCCTCGCGAGGTCAAGGCACTGAACTGCTTTGTGCGGGTACAGAAGTTCTGAATGGAGTCCATTTGCACGGTGGTGGCATCCCTACATTAGGGGAACTTTTTATGCTACTATCGACATCAAGGATGCTTACCTGCACATTCCAAAATGTGCCTGACACCAGTGCTTCCTCCATTTTGCTGTGGAAGAGGAGCACTATCAGTTTGTGGCGTTACCCTTTGGTCTCGCCTCTGCTCCTCGGGTCTTCACAAAAGTGTTGGCCCCAGTTCTGGCGTTGCTACATGACCTGTGGGTTTCGGTACTAGGCTACTTGGACGATGTCCTCTTGCGAGTGGAGTCCTCTGCTGCCTTGATGGACAACGTGGAGATCACTATACAGACCCTGAAGGAGTTTGGTTGGCTCTGAGTTACCAGAAGTCTGCTCTGATTCCATCCACAAAATTGAATTATCTGTTCCTTCCTCTGGACAAACTCCAGAAGTTGCATGCTGCAATTCATCTACTGCTGTCCAGCAGATGGTCCTCCCTCTGGACTTGCATGCAGGTGCAGGGCCTGATGTATCTACCTTCGAGACGGTTCCATATGAGGTCCTTTAAAGGAGATTTTGGTGAAATGGTGTCTGAGGTCTCTGGAGAATCTGAATCGGCTGAGCCGAGAAACCATGGAATCCCTGGTCTGGTGGCTTCACGCTCTTGCTCTTCGGCAGGGCAAATCCTTTCTCCCCTTGTGTTTGACAGTGGTCACCACGGATGCCAGTCTGTCCGGGTGGGGAGGTGTCCTGGGACTAAGCTCCACTCAGGGTTGTTGGACGCTGGAAGAGTCCAGACTGCTAATTAGTATCTTGGAACTTCAGGAGATCAGGCTTTGCCTGGATCACTGGACGGATTGATTCCGGGGGCTCCCGGTACGCATCCATTTGGACAATGCCACAGTGGTGGCCTATGTCAATCACAAGGGTGGAACAAAGAGTGTGTTGGCAGCCTTGGAAGTAGCCGGAAGTAGTGTAAAAGTCGGCAGGCGTTGGACCAAGGGGAGTGATCCCTTCACCCCGACATGTTTCATCAGATGTCTTCGGTGAGGCATCCTTAAGGTGCATCTGTTGGCGTCCCGGCTCAACAGAATGGTACAGAGGTTTGTGGCAAGGTCTCAGGATCCTGTGGCGGATGCCACAGATGCTCTGGTGGCCCTGTGGGGCCAGTATTGTCTAATCTACGCCTTTCCTCCTCTCAAGCTTCTGCAGTGGCTTTTGCACAGGATCAAAGCTGAAGGGATTCTGATCATTCTAGTGGCCTCGCTGGTCTTGGTACATCGACCTGGTGCGACTGGTCACCGACATCCCTTGGAGACTGCCTCTCAGGGAGGATCTACTGTCCAAAGGGCCGATCTTCCATCCTGCTTTACAGTCACTGGCTTTGACGGCCTGGCTGTTGAAAGCCAGGTGCTGAAGGATAGAGATTTGCCTGGGTCGGGGATTCTGACACGGCTAAAGGCTAGGAAGTCTACCTCTAGGAAGATCTACCATTGTACGTGGAACATGGAAAAGCGTATATTTCGTTGAGATGATTCAAGTTCACCCTTGTTCCTTTTTGGTCGCTCGGATTTTGATCTTTCAACGAGGTGTTAAGCAGAAATTGGCCTTGACTACCATCAAGGGCCAGATGTCGGCCTTGGCAGTCTTCGTTTAAAGTACTTATATTCAAAGGATTCGACATCTGACTCCACCAGTGCGGTCTCCTCTATCGCCATGGGATCTGAACTTAGTGCTTTCAGTTCTCTAGACGCCTCCCTTTGAAAATATTGCGGAGATTCCCCTGCTTATGATGTCATAGAAGGTGGCCTTTTTGGTGGCTATCACCTCTCCTCGCAGATGTTGGAGCTAGCGGCGTTTATCTTGTTGTATCCCCTATCTCAGCCTTTCTCAACCAGGGTGCCGCGGCACACTAGTGTGCCGCCAGAGGTCCTCAGGTGTGCCTCGGAATCATGGGAGAGAAGGGCTATCAGATGAGCCCAGTGTCCCGATCCCCTGCCGAACTGTACATCGGCACTGTGAGGGAGCTCCTTCAGCTTCAAAAGTGAAAGTAAAGGGAAGAGGAGTGTGCTATGCCCTCTACTTCCCCTACAATGCAGTACCTGGCTGAATGAGAAAAAGGTACTGTGCTACGTTTTAAAAGGGCTTTATACATGTATGTGTTTGTGTTCGTGCGTCTGTGTTCATGTGTGTGTGTTCATATGTGTGTGTGTTCACATCTGCATGGCTGCATGCTACATATATGGCAGCCCATTCATTTCAATTGGCTTCCCTACCCGCAGAAATGCAGGGAAAGAAGTAACTGAACCTTTTTTTTAAATTGCGCAGCACCAAAAAGCACCAAAAGCACCCCATGTTCTCCAATGTGTGGGGTACCATTAAGAATTATTGGCACCCCTAAAAAGCAGAGCATTTGTCTGTGTGTCAGGAACCAGCCTGATTTTTTGCATGTTCCACAACATACAGTAACGTTAACTGAACCTTGGACAGGGGTGCCTCAAGACTGAAAATACTTTTTCAAGGGTGCCCCGACTGGAAAAAGGTTGAGAAACACTGCCCTATCTTGTGGTTCCTTCCTAAGATCGTCTCTGACTTTCTTCTGAATGAAGACATTGTTTTGCCTTCTCTGTGTACCAGACCCAAACATCTTAAGGAATTTGCTTTGCATGCCCTGGATGTGGTTCGGGCGATTCAGGTGTATTTTGGCAGCCACTGAGTCCTTTCGGAGGTCAGATTCCCTGTTTGATCACAGACGGGCCAAGAAAAGGGCTGTCTGCTTCTTCTGCGAACATTGCCAGATGGATCAGACAAATGGTGACTCAGGCCTATTCTATCAAGGATCAGGTTGCTCCATTCCTTGTAACAGCGCACTCTACTCGAGTGCTTCTTGGGCCTTCCGTCATTAAGCGTCACTGGTGCAGGTTTGCAAGGCGGCCACTTGGTGGTTGCTACACACTTTCACTAAGTTATACAAAGTGGATGTGTTGGCATCTGCGGATGCTTCCTTTGGCCGCAAAGGTTTGCAGGCTGCTGTTTGGAGGGTCTGTTCCCTCTTTGGGACTATATTGTTCAGGTTGGGCTCCAGTTGTTTTTTTGTTGAGCTCCTGTTTACCTGGTTGGCTATTGTGTTTAGCCTTGGGATTTTTTGTTGTCCCACCCCTCATGTTTGGCACTGCTTGGGGACATCCCTGTGGTTCTGAGTAATGTCAATGAACGAAGGACAAAATTGGATTTTTTGTACCTACCGTAAAACCCATTTCTCTGACTTAATTGATGGACACAGCACCCACCGCTCTATGGAGTTTTAATACTTCTGACACTGCTTGTTACTAACCAGCCCGTTGCCCAGTCCGGCAGTTGATTGTAGATCTCACAGGAAAAAAAAACATGAGAAAAAATGCCATGTAAAAGGAAAAAAAAATACCTGGGCGAGAGATCCCAGCAGGGAACTAGGTCCTCACTCCTGACTAGGCAGAAAAAAACTGAAGGCCTATAGCAGAGAGGGGGATGTATACCACCTAGGACTGCCCATAGGTATAGCCAAGTCTTTTTTTTCTGTCTAGTGTCCTTCCCCTGTAGGGGGCAATATAACCCTATGGTTCTAAATAATGGGGAGCTGTGTCCGTCAATAAACTCGGTTTACAGTAAGTACAAAAATCCCATTTTTATTTAAAGCCTTGATATGTAAAATTCTAATTTATATTTAGTGGTTTGCCCTTATTGTGTTTGCAGTAATGATAGAATGAGTAATATATTTTAAAAAGACCCTGGGTGTGTTTACAATAAATGATATGTGAAGTTAAATTTACTAAAAGATACAATATCACCACTTCTGTCCAACCTGCGGTTTCTAAGCGGTGTTTGTAATAACTGTTCAGTAGTGAATCAGAAATACAAAATAACACAATTGTTTATTTTATTTACTCTGTTTAAAGTAATTGTAAAGTCGTCTTTTGTTTTTTTTAAATAACAAACATGTTTTCTCTATCGCTCATTGACAGACGTAGTCCTCGGTGATACAGCACCTTCGGGTTATGTTGCCTCCACAGGAGCAGGACTAGACAGGAAATTAAAATGCTCTGGCCACACCCTAGGGGCAGTCCCAGAGGGTATATCCTCTCTCTCTCTGCCTCAGCAAATCAGTTATTTTCTGTCTAGTTAGGAGTAAGGACCTAGATACCTTGCTGGGATCTTCGGTCCTGGCAAGATTTTTTTCTTAAAAAGATTTTTTAGACAGCTTTTTTCTCCAGTGTTCCTGTGAGATCTTCAAGCAAGAAAGCTGAACTGGGCGACGGGCTGGATGTTGAGATCCGGTGGTCACCCCAGTTCAGCCTACGAGCGCGTGCAGGCCATAGCTCCGCGCTGGGTCGGCCGCGACAAAGTCCCATTAAGGGACTGACCCCGCGAGTTAAACGTCTCGCTGAAACGCCAAAGACCATGAGTCACGGCGTCCGTATTGGTCGACAGCCCTCCCGCCCCGGTGGAGAGGGGTACTGTCAGGAGTTGGTGCCCGCCTGGTTCCGGTATGGTGAGTAGTATGTTCCTCCTTTTCCCCCTGACGGGTCTTGTGGTGAACGCGGGCCCCTCTCTGTATGGTAAGATAGAGTCCCCCTCTATCCTATAACATGGCACAGATCCCCCTACTTTGAGTGTGATTTTATGTGCAAAAAGCCAGGAGGCTTGGTTTGGGAGCTAACAATCTAATTGTATACATGTTTAAAAGATTGTAATCAGTGGCAGTCTGGGAATCTTACTGTGATAAGAATAAGGTACCTACCAGTCAGAAGCCACGGACATGTAGACTGCCTTCCTAGTCAAATCTCCAGCTATAGCAGGCCTTCCGAACGGCCATGAGGTCCGCCAGGGCTGGTACCGCCAACCACGCCAAAAATCCCCATGCAGAGATAGTGTTGTGTGCCCTGCAGCACACCGCTATTTGGTACAGGCCGCCGCCATTTTTTTTGCTGGATTGCACGAGCCGCCATTTTGGCGTAGCCTCGTGTCTCCAGCATGGGGGCGGCCATGTTTGAGGTGATGCAAACACCTCGTGGAGCTAGGGGAGACGCCGGAAGGCGTGCAGAGGGGCGGAGCCGCCTCCTTTCTTCCTGGGCAGCCAGCCAAAAGACTTCCTGTTTGTCAAGACAGCGCTGTAACCTGTTGCAGTTAAACTCTGAGCATCAAGTGGTGAGCCTGGGGGTCTATCTCTCTCTCTCTCTCTCTCGATCGATAGGGATCCCTAGCAGGTAACACTAAGGGGCTTTTGTGGCGCTGGGGGTCTGTGAAAAAAAAAAAAAAAAAAAAAGTTTTTTATTTTTGAATTATATTTTCCGGGAAGTTACTGGAATAATCATGGACCCTGCCACACAAATTCCCCCACCTGTTTCCCTCGAGGGGGCCACGGGACCCGCCGGTGCACAGAGTGTAGAGGCATTTACAGCAATTTTGGAGTCTATGGTGGCTCGGGTGGAGGCGGCCTGTCAGGGACGAGGGTCAAGGAAGCGACCCCCGCCTACCCCTATATTATCTGACACCTCTGACTCAGATTCAGAGATGGTCACTGCAGTTGCAGGTCCCTCTGCAAGGGCTGTTACCTCAGGTAAAGCTCCCTCAGACAGTGTGGAGGACGTTTCTTCTCCCGCTATAATTCAGGAAGAAGCATTGGTGGACGCACTAGTTGTGGCAGTGCAGGAAACCTTAAAACTTGAGGTTTTACCGGCAGAAGCAACTGATACAGAGATTCCTTTTGGTACTAACAAGCCCATCAAAACGGTGAAGGTTTTTCCTGTACCCAAGTGTTTTGGTAATAAGATTAAAGGAGAATGGGAGCATTCTAAACGTACCTTTACTATTTCCAAGCGTATTGCTAGACGCTATCCGTTTGAGGAATCCATCATTAAGAAATGGACGGTACCACCAGTGGTGGATCCACCTATTTCCAGGCTGAATAAAGCCACGGTTATCCCAGTGGAGGACACTTCGTCCTTTAAGGATCCGGTGGATCGAAAGATGGAAGCAGAGTCCCGCACCATCTTCTCTCTGATAGGGTCAGCATTTAGACCAGTAATTGTTATTGGTCTAGTTTCCCAGACACCTACGGAATGGGCGAGATTGGTACGCCAAGACCTTAGGGGAAAAGATATTCCCCAGGAAACATCTGATTTGATGGAACAGATTATACAAGGGCTACAGTTTATCTGTGACGCAGCCTTGGACACTACTCCCCTATTAGGGCATGCATCTATGTCAGCGGTAATCCTCAGACGTGTGCTGTGGTTAAAATGCTGGTCAGCTGACCTAGGTTCCAAAAAGACATTGACGAATCTCCCCTTTCAGGGGAATCGTCTATTTGGGGCCACCCTAGATGAAATCATTAAGGATGCCACTGGGGGCAAGAGCACTTTTTTGCCACAGGCTGCTAAAGCTAAGGGACCTCGCAACAAGCGAGGACCTTTCTTTACCGCCCATAAAGGGTTCGCACGCCCGGCTGGAACAAGCGGGAAAGGCAAGACTCCTCCAGGAGGGTTCAAGAAAGGCTGGTCGGACAAACAGAGGACCAACTCAGCCAAACCCGAAGCAAAGGAGTACACAGCCTGA
Organism: Pelophylax lessonae; assembly: GCF_965119305.1. Classification (NCBI taxonomy): domain Eukaryota; kingdom Metazoa; phylum Chordata; class Amphibia; order Anura; family Ranidae; genus Pelophylax; species Pelophylax lessonae. The sequence continues at coordinate 72,115,096 of NC_138771.1, read as the reverse complement.
AGGTGCGCCCCCACCCGGTTTGAGGGTGGGGGGGCGTTTTCACCGGTATTCAGGACATTAGATCGAGCATCAACTACTACTACCGGTGCGATTCTTCCCTTCCAACATTTAAGTACTACAGGGAGCGGTAGTCACCGTTCCCTGAATAGATCTTTTCCTTTACCTTTTCCTAAGATTAGTCTCAATTCCCCACAGGAATCGGATCTGGTTGACCAGACAGGCCAAGAAGCCTCTAGCCGGGTGACTTCGGTCCCTGAGGTTCAACCAGAAAAGATCACCCTTCCTGATAGCAATCAGGTATCTGATAAATGTGTGGGAACAGAAAACGACCAGACTTTCTCGGATGGTCGGGGCCAGATAGCTCTAGGGACGCCTGGTTCAAATCCAGTCAGCACCAGTGGTCCTAGAAATTCTAGGCTGGCCTCGTCAAGCCGGCCTGGCCGACTTGGACATGTTAGTCGCAGACGTTCCGTGGGAACTTCGTCTCAGGGAGTGTCTGTGGTCTCAAGGACCAATTTACCATCGTGCTTTACAGTCGCTGGTTTTAATGGCCTGGCCATTGAGACCCAAGTACTGAAGGACAGAGGTTTGTCAGCTTCAGTCATTCCTACCCTTATTAAAGCAAGGAAAGCGACTTCCAGCAAGGTCTATTATCACACATGGAAGACTTATATTGCGTGGTGCGAATCTTTAGGATTTCCTCCACGTACCTATTCGGTGACTCGAATATTGGCTTTTTTGCAACAAGGGGTTGAGCAGAAGCTAGCCTTGAGCACCATCAAGGGTCAAGTTTCAGCATTAGCAATCTTCTTTCAGAAACCTTTAGCTACCAAGTCCTTGGTGCGGAATTTCATCCAGGGGGTGCGGCACCTGGCTCCACCAGTCCGCGCGCCCTTACCGCCCTGGGATCTTAATTTAGTTTTGTCGGTTCTACAGAAACCTCCCTTTGAAAACATCAGGGAGATTCCCTTGTTTACTTTATCCCAGAAGGTGGCCTTCTTGGTGGCTATCACTTCTGCTCGCAGGGTGTCAGAACTGGCTGCATTATCATGCCAGTCCCCATACCTAGTGATTCATAGGGATAAGGTAGTACTTCATCCTAAGCCATCCTTTCTTCCTAAGGTGGTTTCAGATTTTCATCTGAATGAAGATATTGTACTACCTTCCTTGTGTCCTCAGCCCAAGCATCATCGGGAACATGCGTTGCATTCCTTGGATGTGGTTCGGGCAATCAGAGTATACCTGAAAGCTACGGAATCATTCCGTAAGACGGATTCACTTTTTGTGATCACGGATGGCCCCAGAAAGGGTTTGCCTGCATCTGCCGCGACCATTGCCAAATGGATTAGACAGACGGTGGTACAGGCTTATTCTATTAAGGGTCAGAGTCCTCCGTTCCCTGTTAGGGCGCACTCCACTCGAGCGCTCAGTACTTCCTGGGCCTTTCGCCATCAGGCGTCAGTGGTCCAGGTATGTAAGGCGGCCACCTGGTCGTCGGTACATACCTTTACAAAATTCTATAAAATTGATGTGACGGCATCGGCGGATGCCTCATTTGGCCGCAAGGTTTTGCAGGCCGCAATTTGAGGAGACCGGTGGTCTACCTCGAGAGTTTTTTTTTTTCTGTTTGAAAAATTTCTTTTTTGTTGAGTCTCATCATTTAAGGATGAGCATTGTAAACTTCTAGTTGGCACCGGTTGGGCCTTCTAGATTGGGATTTGATTTCCATTTTCCCACCCCTCATTTGTGATACTGCTCTGGGACGTCCCGAAGGTGCTGTGTCACCGAGGACTATGTCTGTCAATGAGCGATAGAGAAAAATGGATTTTTGTAAAATCTTACCGTAAAATCCTTTTCTCTTAGCTCATTGACAGACGTAGTCCCCGCCCCTCTGTTTTGGAGTTGGGTTGGGTTAAAATCTCTAAAGACTGCTTTTTGACATAACTGATTTGCTGAGGCAGAGAGAGAGAGGATATACCCTCTGGGACTGCCCCTAGGGTGTGGCCAGAGCATTTTAATTTCCTGTCTAGTCCTGCTCCTGTGGAGGCAACATAACCCGAAGGTGTTGTATCACCGAGGACTACGTCTGTCAATGAGCTAAGAGAAAAGGATTTTACGGTAAGATTTTACAAAAATCCATTTATTCTTACCTCCTCTGTGCAGTGGTTTTGCACAGAGCCGCCCCGATCCTCCTCTTCTCGGGTCCCTCTTCTGTGCTCCTGGCCCCACCCTCCTGTTGAGTGCGCCCACAGCAAGCAGCTTGCTATGGAGGCACCCGAGCCGAGCTGCAGCTCCGTGTGTCCATTCGGACACAGAGCTGTGGTTTGGCCCCGCCCCCTCTCTCTCCTGATCGGCTGACTGACTTTAACAGCCGCTGGAGCCAATGGCACCGCGGCTGTGTCTCAGCCAATCAGGAAGGAGAGTGTACCGGACAGCCGAGGGGACGCGTGGACATCGCTGGACAGGGATGAGGCTCCGATAACTATTAGGAGGTGACGGGAAGGCTGCTACACCCAGAAGGTTTTTTATCTTAATGGATTAAATGCATTAAGATAAAAAACCTTCTGACTTTAAAACTCCTTTAATTCATTTGAAAATCGAAGGGACAACCTTTGGTGGGGGCTCCCACCTCTTTCTGGAAACTTGGCATTTGTCTTCCTTGTGAGTTCCCCTTGTGGGTTAAAACTCACTTTACTTGTGCTCTGACACTCCAGCATCACAAAACCTTTTTTTTCTTTCTTTATTTTTTATTTTTTTTTATTATTATTTTTATTGTAAAAAAAAAAGTGATATCATTACATGTAGAATGTGCAGTATATCACAAAAGTGAGTACACCCCTCACATTTTTGTAAATATTTTATTATTTCTTTTCATGTGACAACACCGAAGAAATGACACTTTGCTACAATGTAAGGTAGTGATTGTAAAGCTTATATAACAGTGTAAATTTGCTGTCCTCTCAAAATAACTCAACACACAGCCATTAATGTCTAAACCGCTGGCAACAAAAGTGAGTACACCCCTAAGTAAAAATGTCCAAATTGGGCCCAAAGTGGCAATATTTTTTTTATTTTTTTTCACAAAATATTGCTTTATTAAAGTAATAAAAACAGGTAACATTGAACATACAGTGTTATTAGATATACATAGCTAATAATAGCATAATATTGGTTGGACAAAAGATACAGTATTACTGTAACAGAAGAAGGAACATATCAGTATCTAATGTCCAAAATCAAGTGTATTGAGCATTTCTTATTGTGATACCACTGGGCGGTAACTTTGTTTTAAACATTAAGAAATGTGTGTTGAGTCATCAAGAAAGTGGCAATATTTTATGTGGCCACCATTATTTTCCAGCACTGCCTTAACCCTCTTGGGCATGGAGTTTACCCGAGCTTCACAGGTTGCCACTACAGTCCTCTTCCACTTCTCCATGAGGACATCATGGAGCTGATGGAAGTTGGAAACCTTGCGCTCCTCCACCTTCCATTTGAGGATCCCCCACAGATGCTCAGTAGGGTTTAGGCCTGGAGACATGCTTGGTCAGTCCATCACCTTTACCCTCAGCTTCTTTAGCAAGGCAGTGGTCGACTGGGAGGTGTGTTTGGGGTCGTTCTTATGTTGGAATATTGCCCTGCAGCCCAGTCTCCGAAGGGAGGAGATCATGCTCTGCTTCAGTATGTCTCAGTACTTGCTGGCATTCATGGTTCCCTCAATGAACTGTAGCTCCCCAGTGCCAGCAGCACTCATGCAGCCCCAGACCATGACACTCCTACCACCATGCTTGACTGTAGGCAAGACACGCTTGTCTTTGTACTCCTCACCTGGTTGCCACCACACACGCTTGACACCTCCTCAACCTCTGCAGCAATGCTGGCAGCACTCATAAGTCTATTTCCCAAAGACAGCCTCTGGCTATGATGCTGAACACGTGCACTCAACTTCTTTGGTCGACCATGGCGAGGCCTGTTCTAAGTGGAACCTGTCCTGTTAAACCGCTGTATGGTTTTGGCCACCACGCTGCAGCTCAGTTGCAGGGTCTTGGCAATCTTCTTATAGCCTAGGCCAACAATTCTTTTTTCAGATCCTCCAAGAGTTCTTTGCCATGAGGTGCCATGTTAAACTTCCAGTGACCAGTATGAGAGAGTGAGAGCGATAACACCAAATTTAACACACCTGTTCCCCATTCACACCTGAGACCTTGTAACACTAACGAGTCACATGACACCAGGGAGGGAAAGTAGCTAATTGGGCCCAATTTGGACATTTTTGATTTAGGGGTGTACTCACTTTTGTTGCCAGCGGTTTAGACATTAATGGCTATGTGTTGCGTTATTTTGAGGGGACAGTAAATTTACACTGTTATACAAGCTGTACACTCACTGCTTTACATTGTATCAAAGTGTCATTTCTTCAGTGTTACATGAAACGATATAATAAAATATTTACAAAAATGTGGGGGTTTACTCACTTTTGTGAGATACTGTACAAAATACTATGCCACACATTTATAACATATGGGCACAAAGGAACACTGAAAAATAGAAAACATCATCCACTGGTTGCGAGTCTCTGCAAGTTATCTGAGACAATATCAAAATAAACAAAACAATAAATGGGTCGTCACAGGAGCTTTTATTATGTCACAAAGCTTCTGGGAGGGTGCTGTTCAGTCTTTAGCAAATCTCTATTCGGCTAAAGCTGGGTCAATCAGCAACAGTTCTGAGGTGGTTTGCATAATTTCTCCTTTAGGATCTGACTGACATCCTGGATCTCTCTGGATTGTCCCTGCTTGGAGTCTTTATTGGCTTCGTCTGACATAGATCCCTCCTCTGTTATCCATGGAGGGATTTTACATGACTATGTTGGAATTTATGCAAACATTTACTGCCAGGAATGTGGGCTTTGAATGCAGGGGCTTCAAGCATATTTTTATGTGGTAGATGCATGTTTGGGAACTCAAGCAACCCACATCTGCTTTCTTTAAGGTTACAAATCTGGGCTCCCCTTAAAGTCCCCAACCCGTCACAACCTTCCCAGCACGCTTGTAACTAGAGCGAGTTTTGTATTGTGACTGGTCCGCTCCTGGCAAGTTATTTTCCTTTCCCAAACATATTGCCTAACAATAGTCTAAAAAGAAGGCTTTTGTAGAGAAATGGTCCCTCCTCGTGGTGGATCCTGCCATTTCTTGCCTTTACAAAACCCTGACTGTCCCTATTGAGAACATTCTAGTATTGAAATATTTTTAGAACATTCTAGTATTGAAAGATTTTGTTGATAAAAGTCTGGAAATCCTTTCTAAATCTCTTCTTTCCTTGCTGTGCAAGCTGCTATTGCTGTCATGGCTATTTGCCAGACCTTAGGGGTCTGGACTAAGGATTTCAGATGTGTCTAAACTAAAGCTTGCCATACATGACTGCACTCGGCTCATAAAAAAATGTATTATTTTTTTTTAATTGATTTTCGTTGAAGTAGTCGTGTGTCCAATCAGATGCAGTCAATGTTCAGGCATTCTGACAGCTGTGAATGCTGGCTATCAGAATACAATAGCGGTCAGGGTAGATTCCATCATCCACACTGTGTAGTGTGGATAAAGGAATCAATTAGATTTTTCTCCTTCAGTCTGTGTGTTTACATATATAAAAGTGAGAATCAAGTAGAACACTGCGCTGATGAGGGGAGCTGCTAGCACTTGGAATAGTGATACAGGCTTCCAAAAACCAACAAATAAACAAATAGTGCAGCACTGATGATAATAAAATACACCCTGGAACCAGTTTTGTGCCTGTATAGACTGTGGGAGCTTGATACCTGCCTATGTATGTGAGGATTGATGACCACCCTTAGAGTTTATGGATGGAGGTCTGTTTGCTTGATTTGATTATTTACTACCTTATTATCCACCTGAAATATTGGAAGGAAAGACAGATGACCATTTCTTATGGATAGAGATTGTGCCTGGTTTGACCACCTATAATTTAAGGGTCCATTTGATCTGGTAAGGAGATTCCCTTATCATATAGGGTGTGAAGTTTCCTTCCTGGTTTTCTAGTCACCCTCTTTTACTATCTGAGTGTGGTTCCTTTGGGATCGATGGTGTCATCTACCCCCCTTTTTTGCTTCTGGACCGGATTACCTTTTATGGACATTTTATAAATTTGATTATTTATTAGTTTAAATTATGATCACTTTGATAATCTTGTATTTTATTATCATCAGCTATTTGTTTATTTTTCTTTTTTTACATATATAAAAGGTCAGGCTCCTGACACAGTCTTATCACAACAGAACTCATGCCTGTTGCCCTACACTACTGTGTTGATGGACTTGTGACAATCGTATGTCTATGAGTCAGTCAACTCTCTGTGCTTATGTATAGGACTCTTTGATTTGAATGTTTGCCTGCTGAACAGCAGTGCAAAAAATGCTTGCTGCTTTTGCCATTTTAGGGCAATGCCTTTTTGATACTTCCCTGGAAAACTTGGCCACTTGGTGGGCAAAGTAACCTTTTTTTGTTTGTAAAAAGCTAAAACTCAACCTGGAAAACCTCCTTCCTCTGCAACCAGAGTTCCTTTCTCTTCTCTTGCGTCTCTAAGCCCCAGACCAAAACAATCAAGTTTGGGACTCTGTTACCTCACATACCTTGAATGCTGATACCTTCCAGAGGCAATTATTTCTCATAATGAGGGGATGCCACCACTTTCCAAAGTGAGGGGAACGGCTGTTAGCCTTTGCAATCACCTGGACTGATAGCACTAGACGCATGGGGGAGGGATATGGTGTCCAGGGGTTACACGCTAGAATTTCAAACTCTACCTTTGACCCATTTTAGTTGTGATGAATTTAAGGATAGGCAGGTGTCATGTAACTTGTACCTCTAGATAAATGTACAAAACAAGATCTCCTTTTTGTACAGCTTCCGAGGATGTCAATTGATCTTTTACTAAAGAAAGATCATGCAGTTTATCTATGGACTTTTGCTTCAATTTGTTACATTTGTTTAAAAAGGCTTTCCTCCGTAATAACCACTTCAGCTGCATGTACTGTATGCAGAAAGAGTTTCTCCTCAAACCTTATAAAATAACAGATACCTGATATATGTAAAACAGTTGCAAAGTACCATATACACTTTATTTTTTGTCAAATAGCACAGTATATGTAGAAGAGGGTTTCCCAGAGCGACAGATAGCAGATCTTGTAAACAAATGGCAACTGCCCCCACCTATAACTGGCCTTCGCAGCAAGGAACCCATGGAAGGGTGACGCATATCAAACAAAACCAAAGAAAATTCCCAGCTTAATTTACCAGCCAGCCTGCAACCAACCAAACTATCCTGTCTAACAGTTTGCGGTAAAAACAGGGCTTTAGTTTGCACACATTTGCAAGTACTATCTGCAGTCTTAACTCTAAATTTTGAGTGTCCCAATAGTAGAAGAATATTCATAATAATGGATATATAGAGGTCAGATGAGCCTGGAGAAAGCCCACTCCTCCTTTAAAGGCACAGGAGCGCAATGGACACCCAGCATATAGCACAATGGCAGCAACGGTGTCCAGTGCATCCTCTCACCAGTTTTCCAGCAGTACAAAAAAGTGATCCACTGCAGGACGCTTATTCAGAGTGGGGCAAGGGCTGGCCAAACATGTGAACGAGCCCCTAATTGCGTGTGTACTAAAAAAATCAGCAGTCTTTAAAATTATATCCTAGCCCCTTGCCAACGGTCATTTGCCCTGGGTACTATTTTGGCCAGGGTAAAGCTGTAAATTCAACACACATTTTGTGTAATAATTGGTTAATTGGTATGGTGGGTGTATAGTTATGTTTTTCTGTTCTTCTGCATTGCAGGACCCATCTTCGGAAGAGCGATTTCATGTAGAGCTTCATTTCAGTCCAGGAGTCAAAGGCTGTGAAGAAGATGAAAAAGCCCCCCTGGGATTTGGATTTCGACCAGCTTCAGCTGAAGTAGGCAGATACACATCTCTCTGAATGCCTATAATGCAATCTAGCATGCTGGAAAAACTGTTCAGTGCCTGTATAGTACTGTGGCATGTTATTTATTACTAACAAAATCATTTTTTAGGCTATTTTCAGTTTCTCAAACAGCATTTATTCTAACAGTAATACCTAAAGTATATGTGAAGTCTTACCTTGTAAAACAACCTATTCTGTTTAAAATAGAAATGAAAGGCAAAATGTCTGTGTGTGTGTATATAATATATACTGTGTGTGTGTGTATATATATATGTATATATATATATATATATATATATATAGTATAAAATTTTTAAATACTACCGTATTTTCCGGCGTATAAGACGACTGGGCGTATAAGACGACCCCCCCCCCTAATTTTCATCTACCGGTAATACTTATACTTAGGTTACCTTGGATATATTATACTCGGCGTATAAGACGACCCCCCATTTTTGGGGGATTTTTTTGAGGTTCAAAAGTAGTCTTATACGCCAGAAAATACAGTATGTGTGTATATATATATATATATATATATATATATATATATATATATATATATATATATATATATATACAGTAATCCCCCGCTACATCGCGGTTCAGTTTTTGCGGTCCCGGTAATTCGCGGTTTTTTTTGTAATGTTATTTTACTATATAAATCATTAAAAATGAAATATTTTTGTGTTTTTCATAGCTCTTGCTCTGTCTCTAAGTATCTTTTATGTGTTTAAATGAGTTTCTATTGTTTTAAAAGTGTGTTTAAAGACCTTAAAATGCTTCTACACGTACAGTGACAGTAAAAAATCATGCCTACAATGCATTTTAATAGGGTTTTTCTATTTCGCGGAATTTCACTTTTCGCGGCTGGGTCCGGAACGTAACCCCCGCAATGGAGGGGGGTTTACTGTATATAGTTTATCATTATAAATACATTTTCTCTTTCACTGACAGACACAGCTTCAAGTCTTCAGACCATTGGGCTTATGCTCTTGCTCTCTAGGAGTAGAACTAGGCGGAATCCTTTTTGGTTACACCCCTGGGGCAGTCCCAGAGGGTATACCGACACTTCGTGCTGTAGGACCCCAGTTTTTTCTGCCTAGTCAGGAGTAAGGACCGGCTCTCTGCGTGGATCTGCGGCCCTTTCTTCTTTTTTTTTTTTTTTTTTCCCCCTTTTTTTAAGCCCTGCCGGATTATAAACAGAGCATCGGCTGTCATACGAAGCCCCAACTCCTGGACCGGCTCCTATGATAGACAGCAGATTGGTGACATCTATCATAGGAGCCGGTCCAGGAGGCAGGGTTTCGTATGATCGCAGTCGCCGGATAAGCAGGAGATCCCCGCTCTGTGTAATCCAGCGGCTCTCTTTTCATTGCAGACTGCATTGGATGTGCATGCACTGGTGAGGCTGCATTGGATGGGCATGCACTTGTTAGGCTGCATTGGATTGGCACTGATCAGCCTGCATTTGATGGGCACGCACTGGTGAAGCTGCAATGGATGGGCATGCACTGGTGAGGCTGCATTGGATGGGCACTGATCAGGCTGCATTGGATGGGCATGCACTGGGGAGGCTGCATTGGATGGGCACTGATCTAGCTGCATTGGATGGGCATGCACTGGTGAAGTTGCATTGCATCTGCACTGTTTAGGCTGCATTGGATGGGCACGCACTAGGCTGCAAGTGCTGTGCCATCTCCCGGCTGCTGCGGGAGACTTATGATGTTTGCAGTGAGTCACAGAGCCGCTGCTTTGTGTATAGTTCCGGCTCTGTCACAGGCAGAGTGATATGAGATGCACTCCACCTGTGACAGGAGCCATACATGAAGTACATGCAGTACCCGCCAGCAGTAACCGCACCAGCAGTACCCGCCATCAGTAACCGCCAGCAGTCTGCAAAATAAGTAGAGAAGGTATGTGCATTAGTGTGTGTAAATTGTTGCAATATGTTTTTTAATAACTAATTGTGTTTTGTCATAATATATCATGTCCTTGTTCATACATGTATGAATAAGGACATAACATTTTCTGGCTGCCTAAGTCATATGTGCTAGGGGTGCAACTATTCCCCAGCACATAACTGTAAATATCCCAGCATGTGCAGTGTTTCTGACTCCTACCACCACGACCACTTTAAATCACTGAAGTGGTCATGGTGGTTAGAGTGTTCCTTTAATATCTCTCAGAAGTAAACCTCTGTATACTGATTCCAGCGGCGCGGGAAGGGATTCCGGCATTTTATTACTTGTGTATACCTTAACTATAGTATATATTTTATACGCGACCCGAGAAAATTTGTCTACACTCAATGTGGCCCAGAGAAGCCAAAAGGTTGGACACCCACGTCCTAGATCCTTACGGTCTTTCCAGTCTGACCTGCAAGCGCGACCCAACTGTTAGCTCCGCGCTAGGTTGGCCACGACATAGCCCCACTGGACAGACCGGTGAGTAACACCTCGTGAGGTTGCATAGCCCTGGTCACGACCGCAGTCACAACCAGAGTCGCAGCGTGCCTCAGGCTGCAGCACCCCCATTCCAAGATTGTGCGGTGGCCTGCTGGTAGTGGCGCCCACCTGGTGACTGTGGTATGGTGAGCAGTGTCCCCCCCCTCCTTTCCTGCAAAATTGCTAGGTTGGTCGTGGGCCCCCCCCTGGGCAAGGTAGCCCCCCCCCGTGTCCTTCCTCCCCCTTGTGCTTCCCCCTCCTGCTTGCATGGTACCCCCTTAAATTGGTGCCCTATCTGTTCCCTGTCCCACGTCCCCCCGGCCTCTGTTTGGGGGCATCAGTGAAATTGGGTAGGGGGGCTGCATGGTGCTGGGCTGGAGGAGCGGTGGGTGATGCCTCTGTCGGCCCCTGTTGGGAGTGTCCTGGGTGCTGTGGGGGGGGTCCCCTCCTGGGGTCTGTGAATTTTTGCGTGGGTTCCTGGACCTTGCTCATTCAGAACAAATGGGACCACAAACTGATTCGGTTTGGTTATAAGATCGGGTTTCAGTCCTTGCCTCCGACAAAGTTCTTTCCTTCTAACTTACAGCTGCCTCCAGAGCGGCTACAGGCCCTCAACGGAGCAGTGCAGGACCTGTTAGCAAAAGGAGTTATTATGCTGGTTCCAGAGGCTAAACGTTTCCAAGGTTTTTATTCAAATCTGTTTACAGTTCCCAGGCCAAGAAGGCAAGGTTCGTCCGATCTTGGATCTCAAGGCTCTGAACCACTTTGTGCGCGTTCAGAGATTTCGGATGGAGTCCATCCGCACGGTAGTAGCTTTCCTTTATTAAGGGGATCTTCTGGCTTCTATTGATCTCAAGGATGCTTACCTTCATATTCCAATATATGTCGGGCATCAGCGTTTTCTTTGTTTTGCCGTGGGCGAGGAGCATTATCAATTTGTGGCGTTACCCTTTGGTATTGCCTCAGCTCCTCGAGTGTTCACAAAGGTTTTTGCCCCATTTCTGGCCTTGTTATGGCAGAAGGGGATTGCGGTACTGGGTTTCCTGGATTATCTGCTTCTGCGTGTAGAGTCTTCCTTGGCTCTAGAAGCCGACTTGGAGGTTGCAATGCGAACTCTGCAGGAGTTCGGGTGGACACTGAATTTTCAGAAATCGGCACTGTCTCCATCCATAAAGCTGGACTACTTGGGTCTGACGCTGGACTCAGCATTAGCCCCGGTGTTTCTTCCTCAGACAAAACTGCTGAAGCTACAGGAGGTTGTTCGGCCCCTGTTGTCCAACCATCAATCATCACGCAGGAATTGAATGCAAGTGTTGGGTCTGTTGGTCTCAACCTTTTGAGGCAGTTTAGTTTGCGCAGTTCCACGCCAGACCATTGCAAAGGGAGATTCTGATCAAATGGAACAAGGATCCACTGTCATTGGACCATCTGATTTTGTTGAATCAGGGTTCGAGGGAGTCTCTCCTATGGTGGCTCTGCTCCTCGGCCCTTCGTCTGGGAAAATCTTTTTCTTCCCCTGTATTGGACTGTAATCACCACGGATGCCAGTCTGTCCGGATGGGGAGGTCTCTTGGGAGTGTGTTCGGTCCAAGGTGTCTGGACTCGGGAGGAGTCCAGGTTGCTGAATCAGCATCCTGGAAATTCAGGCGATCACACTTTGTCTGTCTCAATGGACGGATTGTCTGCAGGAGCGCCCTGTGCGGATACAATTGGACAATGCTACAGCTGTGGCATATGCCAATCATCAAGGAGGCACAAAGAGTGCCCTGGCAGACCGGGGAGGGGCCAGCATCTTGAGGTGGGCAGAACGATATGTTCCAGCTCTCTCTGCTGTGCACATTCTGGGGGTAGAGAATTGGCAAGCGGACTATCTCAGTCGGCAGACGTTGGATCCGGGAGAATGGTCTCTTCACCCAGAGGTTTTTTATCAACTGTGTCTTCAGTGGGGGACCCCTGATGTAAACCTGCTGGCTTCCCGACTCAGCAGGAAGGTACAGAGGTTCGTGTCAAGGATTCGGGATCCTCTGGGCGATGCAGCGGATGCTCTGGTGGCCCCTTGGGGTCAGTATCGTCTGATGTACGCCTTTTCCTCCAATACAACTTCTGTCAAGACTGCTACACAGAATCGAGGTAGAAGGAATTCCAGTGATTCTGGTGGCACCAGACTGGCCTCGCCGCTCTTGGTACGCAGGCCTGGTAAGGCTGGTAGCAGATGTCCCTTGGAAACTTCCTCTCAGTTAAGATCTTCTGTCTCAGGGACCAGTCTTCCATCCTGCTTCATGGTCGCTGGCTTTAATGGCGTGGCTATTGAAAGCCAGGTGCTGAAAGACAGAGGGCTGTCGGAGTCGGTGATTTCTATGCTGTTGAAGGCTAGGAAATCTACTTCCAAGAAGCTTTATCATAGAGTTTGGAAGGGGTATATTATTTGGTGTGAGTCTCGGGGGGCTCATTTTCTGTGTCTCACCTGTTGGAGTTTCTACAATTGGGTTTAGATCAAGGTTTAGCTCTGGGCACCATCAAGAGCCAGATTTCCACCTTGGCTATTTTGTTCCAAAGGCCGTTGGCGGCAAAGTTTTTGGTTCACACTTTTGTGCAGGGAGTTCGCTATCTGGGTCCTCCGATGCGATCCCTGGTCCCTCCGTGGGATCTCAATTTGTTTCGGTCCGCATCAAAGGCCTTCTCTATTCGAGAATTTCCTCTGCTCACTCTGTCGCAGAAGGTGGCTTTCTTAGTAGCTAATACTTCTGCACGTCGCATTTTTGAGTTGGCTGCGTTGTCCTGTCGGTCACCTTACTTGGTGATTCATAGGGTCAAGGTGGTGTTACGACCCTGTCAGGCGTTCCTTCCTAAGGTTGTTTCGGGGTTTCATTTGAATGAAGACATAGGGACAGTAGCACAATGTCCTAAGCCTAAACATCCTAAGGAAATTGCCTTACATTCCTTAGAAATGGTACGCGCAATTCGGGTTTACCTGGATTTGCTGTGTTTTTTCCCACTTCTCATGTTGACACTGCTTTGGGACATCACAATGGTCCTAAGACTTGAAGCTGTGTCTGTGTCTCTATCAGTGAACGAAAGAGAAAACTGTATTTTTGTCTTTCCGTGAAATACTTTTCTCTGAGGTTCACTGACAGACACAGCACCCGCCCCTCTGTTGGGGTTGAGTTATTTGTTTTTCTGACACTGCTTGTTACAAACTGGGGCCTACAGCAGGAAGTGATGGTATACCCTCTGGGACTGCCCCAGGGGCGTAACCAAAAAGGTTTCTGCCTAGTCCGAATCCTGGAGAGCAAGAGCATAATCCCAATGGTCTGAAGACTTGAAGCTGTGTCTGTCAGTGAACCTCAGAGAAAAGGATTTTACAGTAATACAAAAGTCCATTTTTTTTCTTTATAAGTGATCACAGAAGCTCTGTTCTCCGCTGCAAGAGGTTGGGGTGGAGAAACAGCAGTTAGCACAAGTCTTGGCTATTTGTATATTCCTTAACCAATAACTTTCGTTGATCTGGGAGAAGGTCATATGATGTCCTCCCGCTTCGTAGATAAAGCTGATGACTGATCATTGTATCGGCTCGCTGCTGATATCATGTGACCACGATCACCATTTACAGCAGATCACATGACAGTTGTAAACAATGGATGGTTTCCTGTCATGCCATCCATTGTAAACAATTGTGTTGCTAGCTGTGATAGGTCAGTGATAACATTGTACAGACAGGGCCTATCACAGCCCATCTGTACCATGTTATTAGCTCTGGCCAATCACAGCTAACCACAACAAAACAAATTGAATGAATCAATTTCATTCAGTAAAATACTTGCTTATAGCAATGAAATTCACTACTATAAGCAATCATAATGTCAGCAAAAAAAAAATACGTATCCCTCCCCTAGAGTTGTACAATCTTACTATGTTAACATTATATTGCTCTGATCACACTGTGTTAAAGAAAAAAGCCAATTAAAAAAAAAAAATAAACAAATTGTAATAAAAAATAAAAAACATTTAAAAAAAAATTAACATTTTTTTCCGTACTGTCACCAGTCAGTGTCCCTGATTACCACCACACCAGTTATATGTTGATGCTGTACTGCACTGGTGACAGCGCATATTTAAAAAACAAATGTTCACTTTTTTTTTTTTGTTTCTTCATTTTTCAAAAAATTACAACTTCAAAAAACTTGCCATGCCTCTTACTAAATACCACTGTCTTCTTTCAAAGAAAGGGGTAATTTGGGGCAGTGATCCCCAACCCTCGGGCCGCGGACTGGTACCGGTCCGTGAATCAAATGGTACCGGTCCGCCCAAAGAACATTACATTATTTCCATTTTAGAAAAAAAAATTTCAGAATAGGGTGGACCCAGGGCGCAGATCAGTGCGCCCTGAGCCCACCCATTTGTGTGACAATAGCGAATGAATATTCACTATTGTCACATGGATCCTCCTCCTGGCCAATCAGGAAGCTGGTCTGAGACCCGTTTCCTGATTGGCCGAAAGGCGAACCCATGCCATTGGCCAAGGAGGAGGAGGGAGGACTCGAGAAGACGCGGGGAGACTGAGGAGAAGCCGCCGCTGAAAATCAGGTAAGTGCGCTGGTCACTGTGCATTGATTGGGGGCACGCTGGTCACTGTGCATTGATTGGGGGCACGCTGGTCACTGTGCATTGATTGGGGGCATGCTGGTCACTGTGCATTGATTGGGGGCACACTGTGGCACTCTGCATTGATTGGGGGCACGCTGTGGCACTCTGCATTGATTGGGGGCACGCTGTGGCACTCTGCATTGATTGGGGGCACGCTGTAGCACTCTGCATTGATCGGGAGCACGCTGTGGCACTCTGCATTGATTGGGGTCACGCTGTGGCACTCTGCATTGATTGGGGGCACGCTGTGGCACTCTGCATTGATTGGGGGCACGCTGTGGCACTCTGCATTGATGGGGGCACGCTGTGACACTCTGCATTGATTGGGGGCACGATGTGGCACTCTGCATTGATGGGGGCACGCTGTGGCACTCTGCATTGATTGGGGGCACGCCCCCCCCCTTTTAATTATCAACCGTTGACCGGTCCGCAGCGATAAAAAGGTTGGGGTGCACTGATTTGGTGGATATTCGTACTGTCCTGACATTTTTGGGCCTCAAGAAATGAGAAAGGCTGTGTCAGTACATCAGGATTGATCAATTTTCAGATCCAGTGCCTTGCAAAAGTATTCGGCCCCCTTGAACTTTGCGACCTTTTGCCACATTTCAGGCTTCAAACATAAAGATATAAAACTGTAATTTTTTGTGAAGAATCAACAACAAGTGGGACACAATCATGAAGTGGAACGAAATTTATTGGATATTTCAAACTTTTTTAACAAATAAAAAACTGAAAAATTGGGCGTGCAAAATTATTCAGCCCCCTTAAGTTAATACTTTGTAGCGCCACCTTTTGCTGCGATTACAGCTGTAAGTCGCTTGGGGTATGTCTCTTATCAGTTTTGCACATCGAGAGACTGAAATATTTACCCATTCCTCCTTGCAAAACAGCTCGAGCTCAGTGAGGTTGGATGGAGAGCGTTTGTGAACAGCAGTTTTCAGTTCTTTCCACAGATTCTCGATTGGATTCAGGTCTGGACTTTGACTTGGCCATTCTAACACCTGGATATGTTCATTTGTGAACCATTCCATTGTAGATTTTGCTTTATGTTTTGTATCATTGTCTTGTTGGAAGACAAATCTCCGTCCCAGTCTCAGGTCTTTTGCAGACTCCATCAGGTTTTCTTCCAGAATGGTCCTGTATTTAGCTCCATCCATCTTCCCATCAATTTTAACCATCTTCCCTGTCTTTGCTGAAGAAAAGCAGGCCCAAACCATGATGCTGCCACCACCATGTTTGACAGTGGGGATGGTGTGTTCAGGGTGATGAGCTGTGTTGCTTTTACGCCAAACATAACGTTTTGCATTGTTGCCAAAAAGTTTGATTTTGGTTTCATCTGACCTGAGCACCTTCTTCCACATGTTTGGTGTGTCTCCCAGGTGGCTTGTGGCAAACTTTAAACAACACTTTTTATGGATATCTTTAAGAAATGGCTTTCTTCTTGCCACTCTTCCATAAAGGCCAGATTTGTGCAGTATACGACTGATTATTGTCCTATGGACAGAGTCTCCCACCTCAGCTGTAGATCTCTGCAGTTCATCCAGAGTGATCATGGGCCTCTTGGCTTCATCTCTGATCAGTCTTCTCCTTGTATGAGCTGAAAGTTTAGAGGGATGGCCAGGTCTTCGTAGATTTGCAGTGGTCTGATACTCCTTCCATTTCAATATTATCGCTTGCACAGTGCTCCTTGGGATGTTTAAAGCTTGGGAAATTTTTTTGTATCCAAATCCAGCTTTAAACTTCTCCACAACGGTATCTCGGACCTGCCTGGTTTGTTTCTTGTTCTTCATGATGCTCTCTGCGCTTTAAACGGACCTCTGAGACTATCACAGTGCAGGTGCATTTATACGGAGACTTGATTACACACAGGTGGATTCTATTTATCATCATTAGTCATTTAGGTCAACATTGGATCATTTAGAGATCCTCACTGAACTTCTGGAGAGAGTTTGCTGCACTGAAAGTAAAGGGGCTGAATAATTTTGCACCCCCAATTTTTCAGTTTTTTATTTGTTAACAAAGTTTGAAATATCCAATAAATTTCGTTCCACTTCATGATTGTGTCCCACTTGTTGATTCTTACAGTTTTATATCTTTGTTTGAAGCCTGAAATGTGGCAAAAGGTTGCAAAGTTCAAGGGGGCCGAATACTTTTGCAAGGCACTGTATATACCATAGTTTGTGGACTCTATACTTTCCTACTTTCAAGATTTGTTGTACCCTTAGGCGTGAAGAGGATTAAAGGATAACTTCACCATTTGGAACACGTTACATGTTCCTCTTGTATTTAGAGTGGAACATGCAGCCATTACCCCCCCCCCCCACACCCCCATGACCAGTGTCAGTGGGCCAGCATCTTCTCAGGGCCGCTGTCACTCTTAAATAAAATGTGGCCGTGCGGGGCTCCACCCCATCTGGCCGCGTCACTCATTCAGAGTCCTCTGTGAATGGGAAACTAAAGCCCCGTACACACGCACAGATTGTTGGCCGTAAATTGTTGGCCAATGTCCGAACGGCCGATTGTAGGCTTGTTAGTATGATGCTTCCGACAACCAACTGCGAATTTTCGGCCGAAAAAAATCTGGTGTGCATGCTATAAAATTTTTGTTGGCCAACAACAGAACGGCCGATTGTTCCTCAGTCAGTACAGATTTCGGCAGACAAAAATCAGATGAGCAAGACTGGGCATGCTCAGAGAAGAAAAAACACACGGAAAGTCAACCATCACATGACATCACTTCTGAAGTTGGTTTTTGTTGGCCAACTAAAGTCCAGTGCAAGTCTAGAGCACATTTCAACCAACAAACAACACTGGACAAAAGACGGTCGATCGGTCGGCCAACAATCTATGCGTGTGTACGAGGCTTTAGTCCCAACATAACATAATTTGCAGCTGTCGGTTTGTAGTTTTCAATTAACTACCACTGCGCTGTTGAGCACTGTGGTAGTTCATTCATTATTCTTGTCAGTGAGTATCTTCTTGCTTGCACGAGGTAAGACCAGATACCCTAGGAGGTCTGCATGGCATCAGTGTTCTCCTGATCGTGGGTGCAATGCTCCCAAAACAATAAATAGCAAAAAAATGTGCATTTATTATTTATTGTTAAAAGGTGAACTTATCCTTTAACACAGAACAGTTTTAGAGCCCATTCACACTAGCACGACTTGTGAGGCGACTTATGTCGCCCTAGGTCGCTTGACATAACAAAAGCAATGTTAATCAATCAGTGTCGTCTTAATTGGCACTACTGAAGTCGCTCCGACTTCAGAAAAGGGTCCTGTACTACTTTGAGGCTACCTGTGATCAGACTTGTCCCATATACTTCAATGGGAGTCGCCTCCTTATCTTAATTGAAGCGACTTGTTATCAGACTTTCCAGGAAGAAGAAAGAGATTAGCCAGGCATTCCCCACAGACAAAGTCGCCTGTCTCTTCAAAGTAGTGCACAAGTCTCTTCCAAGTCTCTAAACAAGTCTCTTCAAGTCACGGGGCGACTTTCTGGTCGCGGTAGTGCGAACCGGCTCTAACAGTGGATTATATCTAATTTCCAAAATGTTTTAGCATATAATGTCAACAGTCATATACTTTTATAGTTGTTTTAAATCGCATTGACCTATTACCACAGTAACAGGTTAAGGGGGGGCAGATCTTTACTCTAATACTGATTTGCAGAATCACATAAAATGCAGACATTATCTTATACATACATGTTCAGTACATAGCATTGTTTCTTTCACAAACTTCTCTTGCACACCCTAGGGGGCTCTTAAACCCAGATACATACTATATGTAAATCTGGACTTGCAGCCAACGTAGAAAGCTGTGGCAAGCCCCCGCTTCCCTCACTTCAAAGTGTATGCCTGTCAGACTGAGCTCTAGGGAGGCATCCACTTTGAATTGTAAAATCCAGGGACTGTGCCCCAGCTCTCAACCTTGGGATGTAAATGATATATCCCACCCCCATGTTCATGGATCCTTAGGGTGCATAGGAAGAATATTTAAAATAAAGGTTGCACAGTGCATTCGTGAAGCCAATTGCGCACTTTTATTTTGGAGACAGTCTAACTTTAACCCCTTCACACCGCTGTTACACATTTATGCGGGCCTCACTGCACTGGGCTTTTTTATGTAGGGTCACATATATGTGTTTTCTCCCCAGTGCAGCGATTCCCGGTTACCTGACCGATGTGGTAGCCTCTGATTGGTTACCACAGTGATCAATCACTGTGAAGCCCGCACCTGTATTTTTCCCTTCTGTGAATGGAAAAGAAGGATACAATGTATTTTTCTTGCTCCTTGCAGAAATAGGAAAAAAAAAGTGTTTGTAAATTTTGTTTTTTAAATGACTATTAAAAAGAAAGAAAAATACCTTGGTCAAGTTTTCAACTAGGTGAGTGCCAGGGTTAGTGTTTGGGTCAAGGTCAGTATATTTTGCATAAGATTTTTTTTTTTTCTTTAAATTGGCATCAGTGTCCGTTAATGTCGGCCTGTTTTAGGTAGGACTAAAAAAAAAACTTTTGCTTCTGGGCTGTACTACGGGTACAAGCAACAAATAACATACACATATGTGGTATCGTTGTGATCTTCAGGAGCAGGGACATTTATTTTTGGTTGTTCTTTGGTGGTAGGTATAGTAGTAATAAGAAATATACAGCTAAATTAAAAAAAAAAAAATGATTTTGATTTTTTTTTTTTTACTATTTTGGGCCATCTTTCCTTTTGATAATGAAAAACAAATCAAGGAGTTATCCACAACTATTTACTACCAAATAAAAGCCCCATTTTTCCTGAAAAAAACAAGCTATAATCGACCTGGATGCATAAAGTAGTTATGATATTTAAGGTTTTACTAACCCATGTCAAAATTGTGCTTAGGCATTTACATTTGTTTTACCCTTAGGTGTGAAGGGGTTCAAGGTAGTTTAATATTACTAATTTATTTGTTGTGCATACATGCCTTCGGATTACTGGCATTGACACAATACAGTCTTTACTACTGTTTTTTTATTTTTATTTTTTTATACCTTGTTATCAATAGAGTGAAGACAAAAAGACAGACCAGGGTAGTCTGGAAGACTTGTCCAAGGTGAAAGGCACAGATGATGTTGACAGATCCATACTGATGTCACCACTACCGTCTGAGCTAGTCAGCATCCACAGAAGGTCTCCCCTAACCCGTGCTAGGAAGACTGGGTCCATGGAGGTAAAAATTGAAGGGGCTTTACAAAAGATGATACAGTTTTAGAATTTAGTCTGAAATTTGGAATGGTTACTTTACAAATGATTTGCTCTTTGCTCTTTTCTTTCCCTGTTCTCAACAATAGAAATGAGTAAATGCAAAATATAATTTAATTTAAAAACCACAAAACTATAATTGTGTTTTAGATCATAGTAGTGCAAATATTGCAGATTGATTTGATTACTTGTATTTTTCTTTTTTTTATTAGGTAGTAAAAATGCGTCTCCTGAACATTTATTACCTGAAACTATTTATTTTGGGATATTTATTAGCACAGAAAATTAACATTATGATTATTTGACCATTACAGAATAAAAGGTTAAAGTAAAAGTCCACCCTAACACTAAAATCCCTGCATCTATAGACATCCACACTCTAACACTAATCTATCTAGTCTAGTAAAGAAGAAATCAGTATACATACATTTTTTGAAGCCGATCCGACACGATCCCATACTGAGCTGTCAGCCGCGGCTTCGCTGTGGAGGCGGTAGCAGAGGACACATCTGACATTGGAAGCCCCATAGTAAGTCTATGGGCGACGTCACTCCCCATTCATTTCACAGCCGTTGTTGGCCGTGTCCTCTGCAGAGCTTCCGCCGCTGGAGACCGGATCGGCTTTAAAAAAGGTATTTATAGTAATTTTTTCTTTACAGGGCTATATAGGTTAGCATTAGCTTGTTGGGTGTCTATGGATGCAGGGATTTTAGTTTTTGACTTATACTTGAAGCATAAAGTGACTAAATGTTGGCAAAAAAAATTGTATATACCGAAGATTTATAGTTTAGTTGAAAGTTAGACCTTTGCTGTTTGCCATTTTTCCTTTTGTTGTTTCCATGTCATGTGAAGAGCAACAGAGTTTGAATTGGTTATAAAGCTTTTGTGTAATATATGTTAATTTAAGACCCTTTTTTTGCTAAAACGGGATATTTAGTATATTTTAGGAAGTACTTTTGTCCTTACACAGAGTCATAATAACAGGGGTGAATTTCATTACAGGCCTGGGTAGTTATTCCTTTTTTTTGAACACCTTATTTAGTCCACCTTCATAGGATATGCAACACTCAGCTAAGTGAAACTTTTTTTACACCCCACTCCTAGCTTTGTACCATCTCACTAAACAGTTATTTATGTGTCCATTATTTGGAGAAATTATAGTTTTCCATTTTTTTTTTTTTTTTTTTTTTTTTTTTACTTTTTTAAGTGCAATGTTAAATTAATCTTCACGAACAGCTGCATATTGCTATGTAACAGTAAATCAAATTGCTTAAGGGACATATCATAAATATAGGCCAGTACATTTATTTCTTATGGAAATTTGTATGTACAACTTGACACAGTTTTTTGACCTCTTGATATACAATGCGGTTTGTGCCACCTACTACAAATAGAATTTCCGCTACAGTTTTTTTGTCTGTTACAATGAAGATCACCCCATGTCTTCCTTTGACCTTTCAATTACCACAATGGTGCTCTGAACCCAACACAAAGGCCTTTTTTCACATGGGTTTCAGCGTGTTTAAGAGCATTCTGAACAGCAAGCTTTTGTAAAGCATTTGCAGAGCTTTCAGCAAGCTTTGTTGATGCTTTTAAGGTACCATCAGTTCCAGTTTGTAAATGTTGAACATGTAACCTATTAGGAGTGCTGATTGCCATTTTAACCGGTTGCCGACCGCCACACGACTATATACTGCGGCGGTCAGCCCCGGCCAGGCAGAGTGACGTATGGGTACGTCACTCGCCTGTCACTGACTTGAGAGCCAATTGCGGGCAGGCGCGCGCCCGCCGAGGCTCGTTCACTGACAAGTCAGTGCGTGTGACTGGCGGACCCGATGTCCGCCGGTCACACTACGATCGCTCCGGTGAAGGGAGAAAGGCGGAGCGGCTTATGTAAACAAGCCGCCCGTCATTCTCCCTGGTGTAAAAATGAAGATCAGACGGTTCTACTATGTAGGACTGTTGATCTTTGTTTTTACACCAATAGCCATGTCCCTATACAGTTAGAATCACGCCCCTAGGACACACTTAACCCCTCCCTCTCCAATACAGTTAACCCCTTCCCTGCCAGTGTAATTTTTGCAGTAACAGTGCATATGTATAGCACTGATTACTGCAGTAATGTCACTGGTAACCCCAAAAGTGTCAAAAATGTCAGTCAAGGCTCCGATCTGTCTGCCGCAATGTCGCAGTACCGAAAAACAATCGCAGATCATCGCCATTACGCGTTAAAAAAAAAACACCAAAAATGACAAAAATCTTTCCCTTTGTTAGTAAACGTGATAACTTTTGCGCAAACCAATCAAAATACGCTTTTTGCGATTTTTTATTTTTTTTGCCAAACATATGTAGCATAAAACAAATTGGCCGAAAATGTTAAAAAATTTAGATTTTTACATTTTTTTTTTTTGAGGAATTTCATATAAAAAAAATGTGAAAAATATTGTTATTTTTGCAACATTGACGCTCTTTTTTTGTTTATAGCGCATGATCAAAAAACCGCACAGGTGATCAAAAACCACCAAAAGAAAGCTCTGTTTGTGGGGAAAAAAAGGACGCCAAATTCATTTAGGTACGACCGCGCAATTGTCCGTTAAAGTCACACAGTAAAAAATCGCAAAAAACCACCTGGTCTTTTAGCAGCCAAATCCTCCGGGAAGCTTGCTGAAAGCCCACTACAGCCAGCTAGCAGCTTGCTTAAAGTTGCAATCAGCACTCCCATCAGGATCTCTGTTCAACATTTACAAAGGGGAATTGAATGGTACTTTAAAAGCTTCAACAAAGCTTGCTGAAAGCTCTGTAAAATGCTTTGTCAAAGTTTGCTGCTCACGCTGTTCTTATACAAGCTGAAGCCCATGTGAAACAGGCCATAGATACAGTGTACTTCAGTAATATTCCCTGAAAAGTAACCGAGTCTGAAACAGATATGTGAACTAACAGAGTGATATTCTATACAATCAGTGATCTGCTTTATCCTGATATTCTAAAGCTAATACTCCACTAGAAAATGCTTTTGTTGTGCATACAACCATCAAAATTGATGAGATATGTATATCTCAAATTATAGGAATACTTTTTAATCTGAGTATAGCATTGAGTCAAACTCCTGGGATATTCATCTGGTCAGTTAAGTAGCAGAGGGGGTTGTTAATCATTTTCAGCTGCTTCAATGTTATTGAAATTAACAACAGGTGCACTAGATGGGCAACAATGAGACAACCTCCAAAACAGGAATAGTTTTACAGGTGGAGGCCACTGACAGTTTTCCCCTACTCCTCTTTTCTGACTTTTTTTTCCACTAGTTTTGCATTAGGCTAGGGTCAGTGTGCCTACTGGTAACATGAGGCGATACCTGGACCCTATAGAGGTTTTCACAGGCAGTCCAACTCCTTCACAATGGCACATCAATACGTGCCATTGCCAGAAGGTTTGCTGTGTCTCCCAGAACAATCTCAAGAGCATGGAGGAGATTCCAGGAGACAGACCATTGCTCTAGGAGAGCTGGACAGGGCCGTAGAAGGTCCTTAGCCCATTAACAGGACCAGTATCTCCTCCTTTGTGCAAGGAGGAACAGGATTAGCCCTGCCAAAATGACCTCCAGCAGGTTACTGGTGTGAATGTTTCTGAACAATCAGAAACCCACTTCAGGAATTGGCAAGGTCTGCTGGTCCCTCACTCCCACCCTCTGTCGCCATTCACCCGACGCGATGGTGACACCCTCTTTTTTTTTTTATTTCTGTTTCATTTTCATAAGCTATGACTGATTTGTTGTGCAGGTGTTCTCTGTTCTCCCTTACCTTTTAGGCAAAGCACTGCCCAGCATGCATAACTCTGTCTATAGATTACTGCATTGGTACTTTAGCTATCCTTTGGGATTCGCATCTGTTTACCCTACATTCCCCCTCTCCCCCTACCTCCCTCTTGCCCCTTCCCTCCCCTCATATCCCTTCTCTCCCTCCCTACCCTTTCCTTTTCCCCCTCTCCCCCCCCCCTCCTTCCCCATTCTGGTCCCAGTTTAGAGTTTTGAATTCTAGAGTATATAATTGGTTTATACTTGAAGTTCCCCTGACCTCTGTCACATGTTGTTTGGTGACTGGTCTTAGATGTGGTTCTTCTACTGTTTGATACTCTTGACAAACTGTTTTATATTGTTGTAATTCGGTGAACTTCAATAAAATCTTGTTTAAAAATATAAAAGTAAAAAAACCCACTTCATGAGGGTGGCCTGAGGGCCCGACCTCCTCTAGTGGGCCCTGTGCTCACTGCCCAGCACCATGGAGCTCGATTGGCATTTGCCATTGAACACCATAATTGGCAGGTCTGCCACTGGCACCCTGTGCTTTTCCCAGATGAGAGCAGGTTCACCCTGAGCACATGTGACAGGAGTTAGGGGTCTGGAGAAGAGTTGGAGAGTGTTTTGCTGCCTGTAACATCATTCAGCATGACCGGTTTGGTGGTGGTGATAGTCTGGAGAGGCATATCCATGGAGGGCGCACCGACCTCTACAGGCTAGACAATGGCACCCTGACTGTCATCAGGTATCGGGATGAAATCCTTGGACTCCTTGTCAAACCCTACACTGGTGCAGTGGGTTCCTTCTGGTGCATGACAATGCCCGGCCTCATGTGGTGAGAGTATGCAGTAAGTTCAGGGAGGATGAAGGAATTGATACCATTGAATGGCCCCCACGCTCGTTTGACTAAAATCCAATAGAACACCTCTGGGACATTATTTTTTGGTCCATCTAACGCCGCCAGGTTTCACCTCAGTCTGTTCAGGAGCTCAGTGATACCCTGGTCCAGATCTTGGAGGAAATACCCCAGGACACCATCCGTCTCAAAGGAGTATGTCCCGACATCAGGCATGCATACAAGCACGTGGGGGCCATACAAATTACTGAGTACTATTTTGAGTTGCTGCAAAGAAATTTCAGCAAAATGGACTAGCCTGCTGCATCTTTTTTTCACTTTGATTTTCAGGGTGTCTTTGAATTCAGCCCTCTGTAGGTTGATATTTTTAATTTATCTTTCTTTCATTGATGGACACGGTGCCAGAATCTTCTTGACCATTGGGTTATGCTGTCCACTACAGGAGTAGGACACTAGGCAGGAAAAAGCTTTAACACGCCTATGGGGCAGTCCCAGGGGATATACTCCCACTTCCTGCTATGGTGCGGTGGTCTGCCTGGAGTGGTGCCCACCTGGTTCCATGGTGTGGTAAGTAGCTGTCTCCCCACTACCCCTGGAGGGTTTTGGGGTGGACATGGGCCCCTCCCTGGGATGGTCAGACCCCCGGGTTCTCCTCCATTCCCCTCAGCCCCTCTAAACAGTCACTGTGGGTCTTTGGCCCCCCATACCCACCTTTGCGACCTACTCATGGCTGACGAGCTGCTGACCAATCTGTTCGAGCTGCTCACTGGAACCTACCTATGTGAGGCAGCCCTGCTGACCGAGCTGCTGATCAGAAACTGATCTGCTGACGGACCCCCTGCTGCCCTGGGTGGTCTGCTCCGCTGGGGCTCGCTTCCTTCAAAAATTTAGGCCGCGGCTTGCGGCCACATTTGGCACCACCATTGGGGGGTGGCCTCAGTGAGTTTAGCTGAAGCCCTTGACTCTCCCCCTGGGCATCTGCCAGACTGTGGATACGGGCAATTGCATCTGGGCCTCCACTAAAATTTGGGCTGCGACCTGCTTGACCATACGGTCAGCCTGGCGCCTCCCTTGAGCCAGGTGGCGCCATAGGGGCACTTAATTTTTTTAGTGACAGTGTAGCAGCCATTATTGTGTGGGCGAGGGTGCTCTGCCTGTGCGTCCGCGTCACGGTGGGGCCCCCTCTAGGGGGCCATGTCCCATTATGTCCTCTATGGAGGGCCCAGCTTTGCTTTCTTGCGGGGTATAGGAGGTGGTCCTTTTGTGGACCTTTGGCTGGCGTCTCCTTGCGGGACTGTAGTCGAGGGCCTCTGCAGCTTATTATGTTTTCAGGGTGAGCTTAGTACGTAGTGACCCTACTGGGTCTGCGTCCACGCACTTCGAGTGCTCTGATAGTGAGGATGATTCCTCTTCTACTGCAGCTGTGCATGATAAGGCGCTGGTGGATGCACTGATTGTATCGGTGTGGGAAACTTTAAACATGGAGGATGCAGCTGCTGCTGCGTCAGAGGTGCCAGACCCCTTGGGGCACGCAGATCCTCTAAAGCGGATAAGGTATTTGCTTTTCCCGCCTACTGTGACAAAATTGGCGCGAGTCATTGGAGTTGTCCTAAAGGCAACATGGCAGTGCCTAAGCGTTTGTCTCTGTTGAATGCGTGGACAGTCCCACCTGTGGTGGACTCTCAGGTCTCCAGGCTGAATAAATCCACCCTAATTCTGGTGAAGGAGTCTCCGTTTTTAAAAAATCCTTTTGACAGGGAAGCCAAGGCTTTGGTCCACATGTTAACTGTGGCCGGTTCAGTCCTTAGGCCAGTGTTCACCATAGCATTGGTGTCCCTGACTTTCACGAGTGGGCAAAGCTTTTGCGCCAGGATCTGGAGGGGGAACAGCTTCCCCTGCCTTTGTGGAGCTCACGGACTAGTTGGTCCAGTGGTTGAAGTTTGTCTGTGGTGACTCCCTTAGTCTCTGGGCTGTCCGTGACAGCAGTGATCCTTCGGCGCATGATATGGCTAAAATGCTGGTCTGCGGACCAGACTTTCCAGAAGGCCTCCCTGGATGATATCATTAAAGGTCTTTCACAGGGAAGAGTACTCTTCTTTCACAGGCTTCCAGGGGCAGAGAGTCTCGTCGCAGTTGTGCACTTTTTTTTCTCTCTCGGATCATAAGCGGCCTTTTTCTCCCTCAAGATCTCAAGTTAAGGGATCGAAGTCTGTCAGGACCCCCTCCGGAGATTCCGAGAGGACCTGGTCTGGTATGCCGAGAGCAGATCCTTCAAGACTTGAAGAGGCGTCCTCACCTGTATTTGGGGTGGGGGGGACGTCTTCTTTCCGGACCCATGGACCTCCCTGATTCAAGACAAGTGGGTCCACGAGCTGATTCGGTCTGGCTACAAGATCGAGTTTTCGGTCTTATCCTCCAGAGAGTTTCTTTCATTCCAACCTGCCTTTATCCCCAGACCGCCTGTGAGGTCTTTTCAGGGTGGTGCAAAACTTGCTACTACAAGGATTATTTTTCCCGTCTCAGAATCGGAACTTTTTTTTCATTGGTTTTATGCAAACATGTTTGTAGGTCCCAGGAAGGAAAGCGAGGTATGTCCAATCTTGGACCTCAAGCTCTGAACTGCTTGTGCAGGTACAGATGTTCCGAATTGAGTCCATTTGTACGGTAGTGGCATCCCTACATCAGGGGGATCTTCTGGCCTCTATGGATATCAAGGAAGCTTACCTTCATATTATGCTTCCTCCGCTTGCCGTGGGCGAAGAGCATTATCAAGAGGTCTCGTCTCCGCTTCTCGGGCCTTCACGAAGTGTTGGCCCCAGTGTTGGCATTGTTGCGACAGCGGGGGATTGCAGTACTGGAGTACCTGGATGATCTGCGAGCAGAGTCTCCGATTGCCTTTAGGGTCAACCAGGAGATTACTGTGCTGACTCTGCAGGAGTTTGGTTGAAAATGTAATCCACCTAGTTGAACTATCTGGGTCTGCTCTGGAATCAACCTCAGCCAGGGGGTTCCTCCCATGGGACAAGTTCCAAAATCTGCAGGGTGAAATTTGATTCCTGTTGTCCAGCAGTCGGTCGTCTTTCAGGACTTGCATGCAGGTGCTGGGTCTGATGGTGTCTACCTTCGAATCGGTTCCGTTTGCACAGTTCCACACGAGACCTCTGCAAAGAGAGATTCTTGCCATGTGGGGCAAGAATCCACAGTCTCTAGACAATCTGATCCGATCCTTTTGAGCCCAGGTACTAGGGGGCCCCTGATTATGTGACTTCACTCCCTGTTGCTTCGACAGGGTAAATCTTCCTAGCCCTGTACTGGACGGTGGTCACCACTGATGCCAGCCTGTCTGAGTGGGGTGGGTGGCTTTTTCTTTTTTTTTTGCATGGATTGTGCTCAGGGTATCTGGACTCTGGAAGAATCCAGACTACCGATCGATATACTGGACATTTCCTCTGGAGGTGTTTCATCAGTTGTGTCTTCAGTGGGGAACTCCCGAGGTGGTCCTGTTGGCTTCTCGTCTTAACAGGAAGGTGCTTAGGTTTGTGGCACGGTCTCGGGATCCTCTGGCTGACACCACAGACATACTGGTGGCTCCTTTGGGAGCCAGTCTGATATACGTCTTTCCTCTTCTAGAACTTCTGCCAAGACACTTGCGTAGGTTCACAGCAGTAGGGATTACGGCCATCCTAGTGGGTCCAGGCTGGCCTCGCCGGTCTTGGTATGCAGATCTGATATGGTTGGTCGTCGATGCTTCTTGAACACTTCCTCTTAGAGGAGATCTTTTGGCTCAAGGGCCAATCTTCCATCTTGCATTAGTCGCTGGCTTTAACGGCTTGGCTGCCGGAAGCCAGGTGCTGAAGGATAGAGGGTTGTCTGAATCGGTGATTCCCACACTACTGCAAGCTAGTAAATCTACTGCTAGGAAGATTTACCATCACGTTTTGAAGAGCGTACTTTGTGGGTGTGAATCTCTTGGCGTTCACCCCCGTTTTCTTTTCGTGACTCGCAGTCTGGCTTTCCTCCAATGAGGTGTTGAGCAGTGTCTGGCCTTGGGTACCATCAAGACTAAGGTTCAGCTTTGGCGGATTCTCTTTCAACATTCTTTGGCTAGGCATTCTTTGGTTCACACTTTTGTTCAGGGGGTTCGCCACTTGGCTCCCTCAGTGCGGTCTCCGTTGGCCTTGTGGGATCTCAATTTGGTGCTGCCAGTTCTTCAGTACCCACCATTCTAAAATATTTGCGAGATTCCTCTGCTTACATTGTTCCAGAAGGTAGCCCTCTTGGTGACTATTACTTCTGCACGTAGGGTGTCGGAGCTGGCAGCTTTGTCTTGTCATTCACCTTACTTGGTATTTCACATAGATAAAGTGGGGCTTCGTCCTTGTCAGTCGTTCCTTCCTAAGATCGTTTCTGGTTTCCATCTGAATGAACACATTGTGTTGCCTTACCTGTGTCCTAAGCCTAGGTATTCTAAGGAGATTTCCTTGCATTCTCTGGATGTGTTTTGGGCATTCAGGGTGTACCTGGCTGCAACCGAGTCGTTTAGGAAATCAGACTCACTTTTTGAGCTTACGGACCCTGCAAGGTTTTTGGCCGCGTCTGCCGGACCCATTTCCAGATGGATCAGACAGACAGTGGTGCAGGCCTATTCAATCAAGGGTCAGGTTCTCCTATTCCTGTTAAGGCTCATTCTATGTGGGTACTTAGTGCCTCCTGGGCCTTCCAACATCAGGCGTCAGTGATGCAAGTTTGCAAAGCAGCCACTTGGTCGTCTGTGCACACTTTCACAAAATACTGTATTTACAAAGTGGATGTGCTGGCATCTGCAGATGCTGCTTTGGCCGCAAGGTTTTGCTGGCTGCTGTTT
Organism: Pelophylax lessonae; assembly: GCF_965119305.1. NCBI lineage: Eukaryota > Metazoa > Chordata > Amphibia > Anura > Ranidae > Pelophylax > Pelophylax lessonae. Next base: position 72,085,284 of record NC_138771.1, on the reverse strand, counting down.
GAGAGGACTAGTCCTCTTTGAGTGTATATGTTTCAGGTGAGCTCCAGTTGTTACTGGTTGAGCTCCTTGTTACCTGATTGGCTAGGTTTAGCCTTTGGGAATTTTTTTCTCCTGTGTTGTTTTCCCACCCCTCATGTTTGACACTGCGTTGGGACGTCCCAATTGTCAAGAAGATTCTGGAGCTGTGTCCGTCAATAAACGAACGGGAAAATTATTTATTTCCATATAAAAATCCACTCACATTTCAGAAGTAGTATCCAACCAGCCTGAACATTTGGGTGCTATATGTGAGGTGGGCGGTCACGTAATCGTGCTGTGACTAAGTGGAACTGTGTATGCCGAGGATTGTAGGATCAGATCTCAATGGGGAAAAATATCATGCTGGATATCTATACTGATATGGACTGGGTAATGTGTTAGGAACTAAAGGAAGCCACATCGTTATTTGCAAAATTGGATTTTTGTCTTACCGTAAAATCCTTTTCTCTGATCATGGATGGACACAGATCCAGAATCTTCTTGACCATTGGGTTATGCTGCCCCCTACAGGAGTAGGACACTAGGTAGGAAAAAGATTTACCACGCCTATGGGGCAGTCCCAGGGGATATACTCCCACTTCCTGCTATAGGTACTCAATTTTGTTGCAAGTAGTGTCAGAAGAAATATAACCCAACTCAATAGAGGGGTGGGTGCTGTGTCCTTCAATGAACATCAGAGAAAAGGATTTTACAGTAAGACAAAAATCCAATTTTCATTATCGATTTGCACTATGGTTCTTTCCTCTTGCCTCCTGTATGATTGACACAACGCTGAGAGCTGCTGAGAGCCACAGATTTGGAGTGTACAGCCAGTGGGAGCGGTGCCACTTATAAAACTGCAAACTGCATATAGACCTCCTTTAATTAGTGGGGTCCATTCAAGCAGGTGAGAAGACACCCATAGGTTGGGTGAAGGGCACCTTGGTGATCATAGGCAATTACTGAACGTTTTCTAGTGTATGGGAATTCAACCTTTTTTCATGGATATTGAATCATTTATTGATGGATTGTATATTTATTTAAAAAAAAAGATGGAGGGTTTCGGGTTCCTGGAGAACTAGGAACTAGGTATGGATTGCACCTAAATGGAGAGGGTGCAGCTGTACTGGGAGAGAAGATGGCCAAAAAGTTAGAGGGGCTTTTAAGCTAGGTGATGGGGGGAGGGTACAGAGTGTAGAAGAGTGTAGAATTAGCCAATCGGGGAGCAAGGTTCAGCGTTAATGGGGGCATTAGCGGTAGAGTGTCCAGCGATCCTAAACCCAAGGTAGGTAGGTGGACAAATCGCAAGTGCAGCCTCATAACATCGAATGAGGATATAGTATCACAATTACGAGGTTTGTATGCAAATGCTAGAAGTCTGGCCAACAAGATGGGAGAACTGGAGCTGCTAATATATGAGGAGGATGGCAAACATTCAGGGGTATTCCCTCTATCAGAGAGATAGAAAAGGTAAAATGGGGGAGGTGTATGCCTGTATATCAAGAACAATGTGCAGGTAAATATGAGGGACGATATCACGAATGGAGCTAAGGAGGAGGTAGAATTCCTATGGGTAGAACTTCAAAGGGAAGTTACTATGGGGAAAGTAATATTGGGTGTATGCTATAGGCCCCCTAACCAGAGGGAGGAGGAGAAGTCAGACCTCCTATCACAGCTTGGAATGGCAGCAAGGATGGGAAATGTCATTATAATGAGGGATTTTAATTATCCAGATATAGAACGGGCAGAAGGAACCGCACATTCGTCTAAGGCTCACCATTTCCTAAATGTTTTGCAGGGGTCAGATGGTGAATGCACCGACAAGAAACAATGCTTTACTAGACCTACTGATTACTAACAATACACACCTGATCATGGATGTAGAAATATATGGGGCAACTTAGGAAAAAGTCACTATAGGTCATTTTGTTTCAGTATAAATCATAGAAATAGAAACACAAGGGTAATACAAGGACACTGAATTTCAAAATGAGCCAACTTCCCTAAGCTGCGCTCTTTGCTAGACAATATAAAATGGGATAGAACCCTAGGAACAAAAAACACGGAGGAAAAATGGGAATGCTTTAAGAACATACTAGAAAAAGGGATTGGCCTGTGCATTCCAAAGGGGAATAAGTTTAAAGGAGCTAAAATAAACCCTGGGTGGCTAAACTCCAACATAAAAATGCATATTAAAACTAAAGAAAAGGCCTTCAAAAAATACAAGGCTGAGGGGTCATTGGCAGCATTCCAACATTACAAAGAGTGCAATAAGAAATGTAAGGGCGCAATCAAGGTGGCTAAAATAGAACACGCAAGGCACATAGCGGAAGAGATTAAAAAAACAAGAAGTGAGGCTAGAACATATTGGCCCCATAAAGACAACGTAGGGAATCTGGCTACAAAGGACGAAGAGAAGGCGAAGGTGCTAAACAAATTCTTCTCAGTCTTCACAAAATAATTGGGGGGCTACATTATCCCAGCTTGTAATGTTAAAATGAATAATGCATCACAGAAAGCACCCTCATGGTTAACAGAAGACAGAGTCAGAACTAAACTTGAAAAACTTGCCATAAATAAGGCACCGGGACCAGATGGCTTATACCCAAGGGTCCTTAAAGAACTCAGACAGGTGATAGCCAGACCATTGTTCCTAATTGTTATGGATAGTCTGACGGAAATGGTGCCAGATGGTTGGAAAAAAAGCCAACGTGGTACCAATATTTAAAAAAGGCCCGAGATATATCCCGGGTAAATTTAGGCCGGTTAGCCTAACATATAGTTCCCCACAAACGCTTACTGTACAAACTAAAGTACATAGGTATGGACCATAGGGTGAGTACCTGGATTTAAAACTGGCTCCAGGGGCGAGTCCAGAGCGTGGTGATAAATGGGGAGTACTCGGATTGGTCGCGTGTGGAAAGTGGGGTCCCCCAAAGATCTGTCCTGGGACCAATCCTGTTTAATTTAATCATAAACGACCTAGAGGATGGGATAACCAGCACAATCTGTGTATTTGTGGACGATACTAAGCTAAGCAGGCCAGTATCTTCTATACAGGACTTGGTAACCTTACAAGCAGACCTGAACAAAAAAATGTGGTGGGCAACTACATGGCAGGTGTGGTTTAATGTTGAAAAATGTAAGGTAACGCACTTGGGTGTTAGAAATTTGAACACAAGTTACTCGCTAGGGGAGAACCTCTGGGTGAATCTAAGATGGAAAGGACCTGGGGGTCCTAGTAGACAACAGGCTTAGCAATGGCATGCAATGCCAAACTGCTGCAAGCAAAGCCAACAGAATACTGGCATGTATAAAAAAGGGCAGGGTTTAAAATTTCAAGTCCTGAGCTACTAGCCAGGCATTAAGGGTTACTCGCCACCAGTTGCCCCACCCAACTCCTACCCTGCCCCGCCCCTAATTCCCCCCCTTAACACGCCCTCATAAATTATCTAAAAAAATGACACTGTTAAACGTTTTTGCATTAATGCAGAAGTTACAAAAATAAATATTAATAACAACGTTTTCAGTGCCCATCAGTTCAGCCTCATCAATGCAGCCTATCAGTGACCATTAGTGCAGCATCCTCAATAAAGCTTATCAGTGAAACCTCAACAGTGCCCATCAGTGCAGCCTGATTAGTGCCCATCAATGCAGCCTCCCCTGTGCCCATCAATGCAGCATCACCAGTGCCCATTGATGATGCCTCCTGTGCCATCAATGCCACCTCACCCATGCCCATCAATGCAGCCTCGCCCGTGCCCATCAATGCAGCCTCACCGTGCCCATCTATGCAGCCTCACCCATGCACGTCAATGCAACCTCACCCGTGCACGTCAATGCAACCTCACCTATACACCTCAGTGCAGTTTCACCCATGCCCATCAATGCAGCTTCAACTGAGCCCGTCAATGCAGCTTCAACTGAGCCCGTCAATGCAGCTTTACCTGTGCCCGTCAATGCAGCTTTACCTGTGCCCGTCAATGCAACTGCACTTGTGGCCGTCAATGCAGCTTTACCTGAGCCCGTCAATGCAGTTTTACCTGTGCCCCACAATGCAGCTTTACCTGAGCCTGTTAACACAGCCTTACCTGTGTCCATCAATGCAGCTTTATCTGTGCCCAACAATGCAGCTTTACCTGAGCCTGTTAACGCAGCTTCACCTGTGCCCATCAATGCAGCTTCACCGGTGCCCATGAATGCAGCTTTACCTGTGCCTGTCAATGCACTGACCAGTGCAGGGGAAGAGAGAGGAAGAGGAAAGCTGGCCGGATAATGACAGAGCGTGGATCATCCCGCTGTAACAGCTTTAATTTTAATTGGCGGGTGCGCTCGCCGACACACACAGTCCCGCATCCTGGCCCGGCTCATTTGATAGACGTCACACGTCCTGGTTGGCCAGGTGTTTTGTCTATCAAGCCGGGCTAGGAGGTGGGACTGTGTGTGTCGGCGAGTGCCCGGCAATTCAAAATAAAGCTGTTACAGTGGGATGATCTGCCCTCTGTGATTATCCAGTCCGTCGACTGACCAGCTTTCCGCTTCCTCTCCACTCTTCCTCTGAGCGGCTCACGGAGCAGCCCCACACTCGCCCTAAATAATTTTCCACTCGCACAATGCGAGCAGGCGAGTGGAAAATTTGAGGCCTGAAAAAGGGGATTCACTCCAGAGATAAAACTATTATTCTCCCACTTTACAAGACTCTGGTCCGTCCACATCTTGAGTATGCCGTCCAGTTCAGGGCACTGGTCCTCAGTAAGGATGTGCTGGAACTATAGTAGAGAGTCCAGAGAAGGGCAACAAAGATCATTGGGGGAATGGAGGACATCAGCTATGAGGAAAGACTGCAAGCATTGAAAGTATTCTCTCTGGAGAAGAGACGCTTGAGAGGGGATATGATATCAAAGTACAAATAAATGGTGACCCTAGCATAGGGAACAAACTTTTCAGAGAATGGGAATTCAATAAGACATGGGGCCACTCAGTAAAACTAGAAGAAAAGCAGTTTAATCTTTAAATGCGTAAAGGGTTCTTTACTGTCAAAGCGGTAAGGATGTGGAATTCTCTTCCACAAGCAGTGGTATCAGCAGGGAGCATCGATAGTTTAAAAAAACTATTAGATGGGCCCTTAAAGACCACAACATACAGGGGTATACAATGTACAGTTAACAGCAAACACACACATCATAGGTTGAACTGGATGGACTGTTGTCTTTTTTTTTCAACCTCACTAACTATGGGCTAACGTAATTTATTTATATATATATATATATATATATATATATATATATATATATATATTGCATTTTGTACAGGTAAATGGATGCATAGCTGCGCTAGCTGCTTCCTGTAGTATATAGAGTTGAGTAATAGGTGGTTTACACACAGGGATAGCACGGAAAGTTTTTTCACATATATATCTAATCCTGCTAGTCCCTCTAACACTACCTTCTCCACAGATTGACAATGCTGCTGTCCGAAGGTGTCTCCATGGCTCCTCCTTAGACAAAACTGGTGAAAGTAAAGGATAAACATTCTAAAACAAGAAATAAAATGCAGCCACCACATTTAAGGATTGGCTGCAAAATATAATTTTTTAATATACTTATTACTACTTTATTTAACTTTTAAATCTTAATCTCTTTACTTGGTGTGTCTCATTTTCCTTTGGAAAGCCACATTTTGTTTTGTATGCTCTTTCTTTTTCTATCTAGGACATATGCCACTTTAATGCTTGTGTGAGTCTTCCTCAATATTCATTGCTTACATTCACATTCATGTGATAGTTATTCAGCAAGCTATAGAGAAGCTTTATTGATTGAGTTTACTAGCAATAACACAGCTATGTTTCCTGAAGGGTCTATCACCAATGTGAATGAAATGTTACATTTTTTGTTGAGTCAGTAATTATTGTGCAGAACAAACAGAATGTATTTCTGCACCAGTGTTCTTAATAATAAATGTGTAATTACTAGGACCAGAGACAGATGGGTTTGCCATTTTAATACTTCTGCATACTGTATGCCGATTATGCATTTACTTGCTGAAGCAGTATTAAAAGGTTGCTGTGACACTTCAAAAAAAGCAAAAAAAAAAAAAAATTCTAAACAGTATTTTAGTTTTGAATTAGTTCTCAGCAGTCATCACAATTGAGAAGCCAGCAAATTGAATGTATCTGTCTTGTGTTAAAGAGTTCCAATAGTAATTTCTCTTACGTCCTCCGACAGTCGCCGCCACTTCATAATCTTCACTATTGGGGTAATTGACCTTTGCTCCGCAGGAGTAGCTAGGCAACAAGATTTGTTAATATCAAAGCTTTTAGCATATCACACCCCTAGGGGTTGGTCCCCTCAGTCAATACCTCCCTGCTTCCAGCATTCTCAACTCAGTTTTCAATTGCCTAGCTTAGGAGTGGCTGGCTGTTACTGTGCTGGGGCTTTCAGTCTCAGCCTTCTATTATCTTTTTGATTTTATTTCAAGTATTTTTCTCTTTCTTTAACTTAGCTGTTTTTTTCTCAGCATTAGTTTAGTTTTCTTCGGATGAAGATGATCATGCGGAGCTGGGTCTCGGTCTGGCCACCCTGGATCCCAGGGCTGAGAGCCAGGGGTTTCCCCAGCCTGCCATCGAGCGTTCAGCTCAGGTTTTCCTGGCATATTGAACGACCCATCCCTGCTCGCTGCAGGGATGCTGCCTGTGAGGTGGCTACCTCACCGGACGCCATTTGTGGTTTCGCACCGCAGTCCACTGCGTCCTGGCTGTGACACTCCCTGTCCTCAGTACAGCGGTTTGGTCGCTAGAGAAGGCTCCCCACGCCATCCGGACTGGTAAGTAAATTTCTATGTGGGGACCTGTCTGTTTGGGTGTCAGTCTGTGACTGTGTGACCCTGCATGTCTGGGTAAGTGCTGAGCTCCCTGTCAGATTCCTGTGTGGAATAGCTGCCTTTCTGTGGGCTGCGGGGGGGGGGGGGGGGGCCTCTCCCGCTCTGCTGTGTGAGATGTATGGGGCAGACTGGGATCAGACATGCTATGCGGCGACCGCTAATGCGGCCCGCCATTTTTTCTTGGCAAACTGTGCTGAACGGCCCTGTGTGTTACAGTGCGGTGTTTTGGCGCCAAACGCCGCCATTTTGGCGGCGATCGCTCCTGCGAGCACATGTCGGCGCCATTTCTTGTTGCCTTGATTCCCTCAGCCGAGCGGCCATGTTTGTGAAGCCTTCATAGGCTATATAGGGCGGTCAGTCATTGCATCACTTCCTTTTGCTCTGGAACAGCGATCGGTGGCAGCAGCCTGTGTGGTCTCTCCAGGTTTTTACCTTCCTTATCCTGTATTTTCTTGCTCAGTGCTCCTTGTCCCTGCGGGGGTCGGTGCATACAGTAGTGTGCGGTGGGCTGCGCTCGCCGCGGTCTTAAAGGGGCAGTACTTTATTTCAGTTGTTACTGGGGCATGGATTCTCAGGATTGCAAGTTTCCTCCCACCTTGGTGGGGGGCCAAGGGGCTGCTGAATCCCCCGAGGGGGCTGATCTGGCTGCTGTGGTGGCGAACTTGGCTTCTCAGGTGCAGATGCTAATGGCTGATCGATCCGCAAAACGGCCCAGGTTGTCTATTTCCTCCGATTCAGAGGGCGATGGGGCTGCTATGGCTGGAGTGCCCTTCTCAGGGTCTCGTTCATCTCTGGACCTTATGGGGTCTGAGGGGGAGGCTGAGGTAGAAGGAGTTGATACTTCTCCCCCTGGCTCGCCTGAAGAGCTTGCACTCATGGATGAGTTGATTACCCCTATCAAGGAAACACTGCATCTGCAAGATGAACCGTGTCCTCCTGCTTTGATGTCCTCTTATATGACGCAAAGGAAACGCAAAGCAGCGCAGGCTTTTCCCTGCCCTGCGGAATTTCAGCGCGCTGTTGATGAGCAATGGCGCAATTTAAAGAAGCCTTTTACTGTGCCAAGTAAGTTCAAGCTGCGTTATCCATTTACACCCACCACTGATAAGCATTGGTGTGTGCCGCCTCAGGTGGATCACGCGGTGGCAGTTTTGAATAAATCCACTGCGATTCCTGCTGAGGATACCCCGGTGTTCCGGGACCCTACGGACAGGAGATTGGAGTCTCTGGCCCGTCATTCTTATACGGTTGCTGGTTCTATGCTGAAGCCTATTTTTGCTTCCATTATGGCAGCCCAAGCTATTGCGGATTGGACTTAGGTGCTCAGGCGCACCCTGGTGGATGACTATGCTCTGCCAACAACGTTGGCTATGGTGGATCAAGTTCATCAGGGTGTCATGTATTTGTGCGATGCGGACTTGGATTTAGTCCCTTTGGCTGCACGCCTCTCCAGTGTCGCGGTGTTGAACCGTCGCCTGATATAGCTGAAATGTTGGTCGGTTGACCAATCTTCTCGCAAGACTTTAGCTAATTTACCCTACGCGGGATCTCGCCTTTTTGGCGAGTCTTTGGATACTCTGATAAAGGGAATTTCCAGGGGTAAGAGCTTACCCCAAACTCACAAGAATAAGTTTGTTCGCGGTAAGAAGAATACCTCGTTCAGGCCCTCTCAGGGGTCCTTTCGTGCTTTTCGGTCACAATACAAGGGCAAGCCCTTCAAGGGCCAAGGCTCTCAGAAGAAGCCGTGGGCAGGTAAGCAGAAGTCCGGCCAGTCCGGGCCCGCTGCCCATACCAATTCGGCCTGAAGGGGCGCCCTCACCCGGTTCTGGGGTGGGGGGACGTTTGCTCGGTTTTCTTCAACCCTGGCTGGCCCGCGTTCAGGACAGGTGGGTTCAGGAAATCGTTCGATCTGGATACAAGATCGAGTTTCTCTCTCGGCCGGCGAGCAGATTTTTTCCCTCAAATCTTCAGCTGTCTCCGGAGCGTTTGCAGGATCTGCACCTGGCGGTGCGGGATCTGCGGGCCCAGGGAGTGGTGGTTCCGGTGCCTCATCGGGACAGATTTCGGGGGTTCTACTCCAATCTGTTAACTGTGCCCAGAAAGGAGGGCAAAGTGCGTCCGATTCTGGATTTGAAAGCTCTGAACCGCTTTGTGCGGGTTCGCAAGTTCCCTGCATGGAATCCCTGCACTCAGTGGTGGCTGCCCTGGTTCCGGGGGAATTTATGGCCTCCATCGATCTGAAGGATGCGTACCTTCACATCCCCATTTTCGAGGGTCACCAGAGGTACCTTCGATTCGCCATTGCGGAGGATCATTACCAATTCGTGGCGTTACCCTTCGGTCTCGCTTCGGCTCCGCGGGTTTTCACCAAGGTGCTTGCGCCGGTCCTGGCTTTTTTGAGAGCCCAGGGCGTCTCTGTCTTGGGATATCTGGACGATATCTTGCTTCGGTCTGCGACCAGTCAAGGCCTGGTGAACGACCTTTCCAACACGTTGCAGACTCTGCAGGAGTTTGGTTGGATGATAAATTTTCCAAATTCAACGTTGTGTCTGTCGGTTCGTCTTCCCTACCTGGGGATGATCCTGGACTCTGCTCAAGCGAAGGTCTTCCTGCCGGAAGACAAGCTCCGGACGCTTCAGGACGAGGTCAGGTCCCTCAGAGACACTCAGTGCTCGTCCCTCCAGACATGTATAGATGTCTGGGCCTAATGGTCTCGGCTTTCGAGGCGATTCCCTTCGCCCAGTTTCACACGCGGGGTCTTCAAGCGGAGATCTTGGCCAAGTGGGACGGGCGTCCACAATCTCTGGATCGGCAGCTTTCGTTGAGCCGCCACACCCGAAGGGGTCTTTTGGGGTGGCTCCAGTCCCCGACAGTGTCGGGGGGCAAGTCCTTTCGTCCCTTGTCGTGGACGGTAATCACCACGAATGCCAGCCTGTCGGGCTGGGGTGGTGTTCTGGGCGTTCTGTCCGCCCAGGGAACTTGGTCGGAGGAGGAGTCCTCCCTTCCGATCAACATTCTGGAATTGCGAGCGATAAAACTTTGCCTTCTGCATTGGTTGGAACGGCTTCAGGGCCGTCCGGTTCGGGTTCAGACGGACAATGCCACAGCAGTGGCCTACATCAACCATCAAGAGGGCACCAGGAGTGCCCGTGCTGCTCGGGAAGTAAACAGCATTCTGTCATGGGCCGAGACGCACGTCCCGGCGATAACGGCTGTACACATTCCGGGGGTGGAGAACTGGCAGGCGGACTATCTGAGTCGCCAGACCCTGGACCAGGGGGAATGGTCCCTTCACCCGGATGTCTTCCAGATGTTGTGCGCGAAGTGGGGTCTTCCAGATGTGGACCTGTTCGCGTCTCGTCTGAACAACAAGGTGGAAAGGTTCGTGACAAGGACGCGCGATCCTCGGGCAGATGCCTCAGACGCGTTGGTGGTGCCCTGGCATCAGTATCGTCTGATGTATGCCTTTCCACCGATTCAGCTGCTGTCCAGGCTGCTTCCAGGCTGGCCTTGGAACCGCACGTGGTGATTCTGGTGGCACCGGACTGGCCTCGCCGGTCTTGGTGCGCAGACCTCGTAAATCTGGCAGTCGACGCTCCGTGGCGTCTGCCGCTTCGGGACGACCTTCTGTCTCAAGGGCCGATATTCCATCCTGCTTTACAGTCGCTGGTTTTGACGGCCTGGCTGTTTGAAAGCCAGGTCCTGCAGGATAGGGGTCTCTCCCCTGAGGTCATTCCCACTTTGATCAAGGCTAGAAAAGCCTCTTTGGGAAAAATTTACTACCGTACTTGGAAAGCGTACTTTGCCTGGTTTGAGTCCAGGGGGTATTCTCCTCGCTCCTACTCAGTGTCGAGAGTGTTGGCTTTCCTCCAAACTGGAATGGACCAGCGTTTGGCGCTGGCCACAATTAAGGGTCAGATTTCTGCGCTGGCCGTTCTTTTTCAGCGCCCAGTGGCGTCTAATTCATTGATTAGCACCTTTGTTCAGGGGGTGCGACATTTGGCCCCTCCTAGGAGGGATCCTTTGCCTCCATGGGACTTGAACTTGGTTCTGTCCGTGTTACAACAGGCTCCCTTTGAAAAGATCAGGGAGATCTCGTTGTCTCTGTTGTCCAAGAAGGTTGCTTTTTTGGTGGCGATCACTTCGGCTCGCAGGGTGTCGGAGCTGGCGGCTTTGTCCTGCAGCTC